>NC_143508.1:11637954-11789469 GCF_051622355.1 Phaseolus vulgaris
ATTCCAAGATGCATCTATCCATACACAGCAAACTCCACTCCAGTTCATTAACAGTTCACTACATTTAATCAAATCACCAAATCCCTAACACCGTACCAAACCAAAAACATCGAATGGACCTTCAGCCGTAGCACCGTCACAAGAATCCACACGCCGTAACAAAATCCTCCACTCGTTCAACTAATTAACACTTGAAAATTCTCGTTGAACGAACAAACGCAGACAGCACTCAAAACAATTCTATAGATACACAACAAGCAACAGTGGACTCAATTCAATACACACAACACACACAACGCGCGAATCAATTGACTACATACCACAATAAAAAAAATCCAATACTCATACGAAAAATCAGTTCTCCGCGCCATAGAGTTCGCTAGGTTTTTCAGAGGAACAAGGTTAGGTCAGGGCGAAGTGGAAATTAGGTAAATGAGAAAATGGCGAGAGTACCTGAGTTGACGATCGTACTTAACCTTAGGTTCTGCCATTGTTGAATTCAGACCGCGTTTGTTTTCTCTCTTTTTTTTTTCTCACACTTTTTCAGTTGCTATTCGTTTGGTACTTCCGAGTAGTAGCCTGCGTTGCTTACTGCGAACGCAGTGTATAAGTTTCAGTTCAGTTTGTCGAGTGGAGAAGCGAAACTTGACGCCACGAGTTCAAGAGACGACGTCGTGCGATGTCACGTTCAACAGATATTCGGATTCTGGATCACTTTTTTTTTATGCAAGAAGAGATGAAGAAGGACATGTACGTATCCCATGCTTATTTAATATCATTAATTATTAATATAAGTTTTCACTATATGTTTTTACTTTTTTTTTATCAGTGTATTTATTATAGATTACATTATACTTTAATTAAAACCAATAAGAAAAAAATCTCTTGACTATTCATTAAATACATCGACTATATAACTGATTTTTTTAATAAAATAATAATATTTATGGTTGTAAAGTGAATGTAAAAAAAATAGTATCATCCTATGGTTAAAATCAATAATATCCTTAAGGGAAATTCAACTTTGACATTTTTATTTTTCTCTCACTTCTACTTTATAACTCCATTTAATAATAAAATATTATATTTAACTAGTAAAAATAAATATGAATAAATTTTAAAATATAATAATAATATATATAATTATCAAATGAAAGTGGACAAAAATATGATGTTAAGCTATCATTACCCTAATGTTAATAATTTTTTTAATAGTTAATAATACAGAGGAAAGTGTTATATATTATCTTGAAGGATTTGAATATTAAAAAGTAAGAGAAAATTAAAATTAAATAAAAAATAAAACTAAACAGGAAATTAATTCTATGTTTTTTAAAATATCATTTTATAGAGTATTTGTTGGAGGTGTTAAAAGATTATTATTTCGAAAAGTACTATAAAAAAAATTAGATTCCAGAAGGCATTTTCTGATTGCAATGATTTCAATTCTATAACTATTTTCTGAAAATTAATTTTAAGAAGAAAAAAAATGACACAAACTGTTCTTTACACGATGCCCTCAATTGAGTAATATAAATGAAATAAGAAGTTTTTTTTCAAGTCCTTCTACAAGAAAATCATGAAATAGAAACCAATTTTTAGAGACCAAAATAATTAGTTGCAATAGTAACTAAATTAGAGACCATTTTGGAAACTAAAACAAAAATTGGTTTCTAAATTAGTTTCTATTATTTTCTATTAATGTTAAATAGTTTCTAAATTGGTCTCTAATTAGCAACCAAGGTTTTAGAGACTAAATTTAGAAACTAAATAATTGGTAGATAAAACCTTTGTTGCTAATTAGATATCAATTTAGAAACTATTTAACCATAATAGAAACTAATTTAGAAACCAATTTTTGTTTTAGTTTCTAAAATGGTTTCTAATTTAGTTACTATTGCAACTAATTATTTTGGTTTCTAAAAATTGGTTTCTATTTGATGATTTTAGATAGTGTGTCGTTGACCAAGCATCATTCAGGTTGGTTTGCACAAATTGATTTGAAGGTATTATCATGATTTCGAAGAAGTGTTTATTTATATTAATGTTTGATGTTCTCTTGCTTTTTTTACCAGTGAGTATGGGCAATATATTAGCCTTGTTGATTTGTTGATTGAAAGCATGTGTAATGTTCAATTTGTCAAAAATGGTTAATCAATTTTTTCACAATATGAAAATAATTTTGTAATAGGGATTTTTAAGTTGATGTTTTTTATTTAAGTTTTAAATCACTTTCACACCTGAATTACTTGATTTTTAATTTATTTAGCAAATTTTATTATTAAAAAGCGTTATTCACAATTTATTTTACCTTAAAAGATTCAACGTCGTTAATGGATTACTAACAATTTTTAGTAATTCTTGAAAGATCAATAATTTTTTGACAGTGATGTAATCCTATGTTATTATTAGAGATTCCAAATTCATGTTAATTTCATTTTTTTATGTTTTTTAAATAAATTATGTTGTTTTTAATGATTTTTTGTTTTGTTTTATGGGTAAATCAACACTATTAGGACCAGCTTTCTCACAATCTAATCCAATAATTAGAGAATATATGTGACAAATCAAGTAAAGGCTAAAGTAGTAAACTTCCTCATCTATAATTTATATTATAGGATTTCATAATTTATCAAATTGAAAAGAATAAAAGGATTGAACAATCACTAAAAAATTTATTAATAGTAATTTTTTTTGTAACTTTTATTTCCATAATTATTTATTTTACTTCCATTGTCTTTCTTCTTCTTTTTTCTATGTTTGGATGGATAAAATATAATTGAGTAAAAGAGATGTGTATATGTAATTTGTTAAATTGGTCAATCAGGATAAAAATTAATCACTATAAATTAAATTAAAGTAGGTCCATTTTTCTCAATCCATTCCACCAGCAGTCTAAATGAATTTAGGTATATATTAAATTGAATTAATTTTATTTGTGTACTTAATTTACTTAATTTTGATTTTTTTTTTATCCAATGTAGGATTGGATGGAACTAGATTTTGTATGGGTCCAATCAAACTGGTAGAATTTATTTAAGTTAGGTTTTATTGTATTGAATAACTTTTAACATAAAAGTAATTTTTAAGTTTAAAATAATAAAATAACTTAAAAGAACTTTTAAATCTGAAGTTTTTATTTTCAAGTAATTAAATTTTCTAATTAAACTATGAAACAAATCTATGTGACAATAAAACTTAGTTTTTGAGTTACATTGATCATTCTGGTAGTGTCTCTATTCAAAAAAATATTATTATTTCATTTATGAGTTATATGATACTCTTACTGGAAAACAATAAACCAATAAAAGTACTAAAAAAATTAAACAAAATTAAAAGAATCTAATAATGCCATGTAATATGTAGATTCATGATTTTGTCTCGAAGCACACCATTATTCAAAAATTCTTATTATTAAGGACACAAATGGATGCGGTCTCAAAAGTATCTTGAAAAATTCTTAATCCTTCTACTTATATATAAATTTATCACTCTCATTAAATCCCTAAGGGTTTGTTTGGATTGAGGTGGAGATTTGTGGGGAGGGGAGGAAGTAGATTAGAGAGAATGTGTGAGGCTGTTTGGATTAAGGGATGATAAAGTGGATCTGTGAGAACGGTTTATCGAAGTTTGTGACTGATGTGATAGTTAGGAGATAATTTAGAAATTATTTTAAAGGTGTAAAATATAAATTTACAAATTTATCCTTATCATTAAAAAATATTTTAATAATGAATTATGAATTTTTTTTTTAAAGTTTGAGTTAATTGTTTTTTTGCAATATATAATATTTATAATTATTCTTATTTTTGTAATAAAAAATAATTTTGTGTTAAATTCAAATAAATTTATTAAATATATTAAAATTTATGAAAGTAATATTTATTGTAAGGACCGAGAAAAAATAGTCTTAGAGTAGAAATGGTACAATTAAAATGATACCTGAATATTTTATTATTAAAGTGAAAAGGCTATATAAATAGAAATTTAGTTATTCAGGTTTCATTTTAAAAAAAACCATTATTTCTCTAAAAACTCCTTTTTCCTTTCCTCTGCCTTCTCTCTAAAATTCCGACCTCCTCGCTCATCTGTTTGACGATCGGAGTCCACCATTGGACTCCTGGCAGTGAACTCTACAAGTTTAACCGATCAAAATCATCTTAGATAGAGTAAGTTCATTCTTGGCTCTTTTTCCTTTGGGTTGCCTTTTAATTTAAGTTTGCATGTGAGGTTTTTATCTTCAGAATTAGTCTCTGTTACCTCAGGGTCCTAGTGATGTAGTTAGATTTGTGATCAGGACTCTGTGGTGCAGGTTAGGGTATCCTTAAGCTTTTGGTGGGTTTGGAGCTCTTAGTGAGCATGTGCTAAAGTCCAGGTAAGGGAAGCTAGTTTAAAATCTTCAATAGAACCCTAGGTTAGAATATTTGAATGTGAGTGTGACGGGGTCACCAATTCCAGATTTTGTTGCAAGATTTCTTGTTCTGAGTAGATGGTAGTTTGTTTGAAATTGAAAGTGTTGTGATTGAGAATTGGTTGTTTGATTTAAATGGTTTTGGAATTAGAAATCATATATATGTATAAATGGACATAATAACTCAATGATTCAATGAGAGTGATTGTATCATGCTGAACAGAAACTGTCAATGTAATGTGTAGATTTATAATTTATGAATTAAATGAGATATTGATTTATAATCTAATAGGAATATTAAGTTATGCAGAATTTTTCTGCATATTTCGCTCAAGCTAGCAAGTGCTAGGTCAAGCAAAAAAATTTGGGGTGCTCTCTAGAGGATTTTAGCCCAAGCTAGCGAATTTTAGCTCAAGCTAAAATTATGGGTGCTCTCTGGAGGATTTTAGCTCAAGCTAGCGAATTTTAGCTCAAGCTAAAATTCTGGGTGCTCTCTGGTGTATTTTAGCTCAAGCTAGCGAATTCTAGCTCAAGCTAAAGTAAAATAAAATAAAATAAAAATATTAAACTAATTTTTATTCGCTTTTAAAAGATTGATTTATTTATTTCTATATAGTTTTTCTTATAAAGTATGTAAACTTTTATTTCATGTATAGTTAATTGAAAATCTCTTTAATTAGACATTTATATAATTAGTCAATGAATTGTTGTGTATTTTGGAAATTCTAAACATTGGTATGATTTGATTATTTGATGTTGGATATTATGAGGTTCAAAATATGAATTTTAATCAAGACATAGTATTTTCAGGAAAGAGAATACCGTGTTGAGATTGTTTTTAGGGTGTATTGATTTGTGAGTGTCCTGTGAATGAGACGATCTTGACTCTACTGATATAATGGAATCACATAGATGAAGTTATTCAGTTGGTGAGAGTTGAAGGAGGTCCATTTGGCTGAGTCTGAGGTTTGAAAGAACTGATCAGAGCAGATCAAATGGATTTACCCTGTCATATGAAGATGATGAGGAGATATTGAGATAATTATGCGCATGGCTGTGTGGGTTTCACAACAGTAGTATGACAGGTGCAGGTCTCTGGATGCTAATTTCAATACACGAGTCTTCCGGAAGTAGAGTCAAGTGTCTATGTGTTATGAGTCAGTAGAAGTTTGTCAAGATGAATATTGAAATTGTTGATAGACACTTTATGGTTATGTGAAATGCATGAGAAAGAATGAAGTTATGTGGATGTTTAAAGTCATATTTGTGTTATAAGTTTTAAAAATACCTAGCTTACCCTTTGTTTTGTTTTGTGGTTGTTTTTCTTTGATCTGTGATGATCGTGTATTTTACACGGGAGCAGATGATGTTACATGTGATAAAGTTTCTCGGTGAGAAGATGGATGAGGGAAAATGTTTATATTTTTCTTTTGAAATTGTGTTTTAAATTTTATGTAAATGTTTCAAGTCTTATGAAGAGAGAGATAATTTGAAACATTATAATAATGAAATTTTAGATATATTTGTATTATGTTTATATATTTATTTTAATATTTCATACAGATTATGGTTATAAATATGAGAAAATTTAGGGATGTTACATTTATTGTTATATACATTTGTTATTTTATATAATTATATATGTTTTGTTGATATTATCATTTTATGTTATTTTTATTATTATTTATAATTATATGTTGTTATTAATAGTATAAGTAAATATATTTGAAATTATTAAATAAATTTATGTAATATTTAAATTTGTATATTGTATATTGTATGTATATAATTATATTAATAATTATAATAGTACTAAAATAAATAATACTGTTAATATTTTGAATAATTATATATTTTAAAAATAATGTACAATTTAAACATAGTAGCATGATAAAATTCAGATATTTTCATAAATATTATGAAATATTAACTATTAACATGAAACAAATTATATTTTATTTTTATGTACATTTTTTTCTCTAAGTTTGTATCCAATAATAAAAAGAACAACTTTCGCTTATCATTAATAAACATTAGATTAACATGAAATAATCGGTGATTAAAATAAATAAATGAAGTCATTAAATTAGAATCCTAAATGATGTGTCATGAAAATTTAAAAATATTACAAACACAATAATGTACAATAACACATTAAATTTAACTGACAATCAAAATAAGTTCAACATAAAAAATAATAATAACACAATAAAAATACAATTAATGTTCTTTATTGAGTTTAAGCTGGTGAAGTGTATCTTCGATTCGGTCCAAACGTGTGTGGATAGTATTGATATTTTCCTGCATATTTTGAATTCCCCCCAAATTTGTGTTAACATTGTTGAATCATGGGGGATTTCGGGTTGAGGATGACCGTCTGCAACATGAGGCAGTGGAATGTCTTCGTGTTCTTGTTCATCTTCATCGTCAGGCCTTCCAAGTTGTCACACACCATTGACCTCAAAGATATTCATTTTCTTCATAGTTTTTTTCCCAAAGAAGTTATTCCGCCCTAACGTGATTGATGACTCTCCCATCAAGTTCATGCCATATAACAACATGAGGTGTGTGATTAAACAATCATATGGAAGAGGCATATCATTGTCACGACATTTTATCATATGTTGCATGATATAATGAGGCCAATTAATCATCACATTACTTTTTAGGCACCATAACATGAAAACATCTTCATGAACCAACTGCGAGAAGTTGCTCCCCCGAGGGCACAACATGTGCACCCATGTGTAATGAAGTAGTCTATCATTCATAGTTAAACTACCTACGTTTCTTATATTTTGTTCGTGCACCTCTTCTCTTGTCATGGTTAATAGGGCTTGTTGACGATCAAAATGTATGTCCTCAAGGATGGTACCAGGGGTTAACAAGAGACCATCATATTTCAGATTCGCCACGTTCATCCAATCCTTATGTCTAATTATAATCTTGTGGGTGCCAATCTGAGTAGCAAGGTAACCCTGTGTCGTTAGATGGAGATTTGAATAAAAAACCCTAACCATATCCTCATAATATGGTAGTCTTATACTAAGAAAGTTTTGCAATCCTTGAAAGTTCAAATATTCTTGAAACTGAAAACCAGATGTAGCAAAAAATGGGAAATCTAAGACTTTGGAGGTATGATTGGTCTTCCATGAAAATTTTCCTCAAATGCAACCATCTGACGTTTCGTTTGGAAATACCGGGAATAATCTAAAACACCCCCCCTCCTTTGTAATGGGATCATAGGAACTTCATCATCATTTCAAACCTCTTCGTGGATGAAGATGCCATCGATAAAGAAATTCAAACCTATGATGAAAATGTTACGAAACAATGACAAAATAATAGTATATTAGAAAATATCCTCACACATAAATTTCAAATGAAAAACAGTTCAACAATAATAATTTAAGAAGTACAATGTTTGTCTTTAATTAAAAGTAGATGCAATTAAATTACAAATTGAAGAACATAAAAATATAATTAAACATAATTTATTGATGCCGAGTCACGATGTTAAACAATTTTGCCATTCTTCGCTCTTTCGGCATACCAAATACTCGCATTGCAATAACTGGATTTTCACAGAGAAAGTCATAGCATTGGTCCATGACTGCTTCATCTTGAATATTTAGATCAATTAGCATGGACCAAATATCTGAAGGCGAGTATTGATACGAACTCTTACGACGATCATTTTGTACGTGTTCACCATAATAGTCATTCCGTCGTTTGATTTCCGCAGCAATTTCTTGTGATGAAGTGGCTTGTACACGAGCAATGGCTAATACCTCATCAACGACATCGTTACCACGGTTCATGGAAGCGACACAATTTTGCAGGTTCGTATTCAACACATTGAATTGATTCTCAATTACATCTACCATGGGGCCTTTTCTCTTTGATCCCCTAGATGACGATGTCCCACTGGATGGTTGAGAGGGCGCATATGGAGTATTACTTGGATTGTCTATTGATTGAACATGCGCTACAGGTGAGCATGGAAGTTCGTGGTCTGCAACATTAAACTCTGGCGGCTCAGGTATGTAGTCCATGTTATGATCGCCTAGGTCCACACTTAAATTTTCCGTGTGAACCTATCTAGATGCCAATTGGGTTGTCCTTTGACCACTTCCAGTGGCCCTGTCGTTTGACCACAACTCTTCCATAAGATTGTAGTGCCGAATGGATTTGGCACACCACTTATCAGCAGATGGTTTCGCCTACAAAAAGTCAGGTGTTATTATAATAACAAATTATGGGATATTGTCATCTTTAATTTTTTGGATATTGTCATCTTTAATTACTTTATGTGAATCAAGTTTTCCCAGACTTCGTCCTCGGCCTCAAAACATTTTGTGGCTTGGTTCCAACCAAAACCACTAAGACCACTAAATAGGTCGTGGACCTCCCGCCACCTGTCCTTCAAACATTTTTGTCGGTTCTTTACATTATTTTTCGTAATGGCAGGGAGTCCAACCTCGTGTAACGCAAGTACAATGTTATTATATCCCTGAGTCGTCCAACTGCCATCGATTCTCGACCCTCGTCGTGCCTCGTCCACCATGGCATTAAGCAGGATAAAATCCATATCCGTGGTCCACTTTGTTGTTTGTGTGAACCCAATGGATGAACTTAGCTGAACACTTTTACTACGATCCATCTAAACAAGCATTATGAAAGTTAGGACCAAATAGAGTAAGCATAATATAAAACAACATTTAGTACAATATCAATTATTTACATAATCTTGCCACATTTCATTTGCTATAGTGTCCCTAATCTGTGAACCTAGTCTATGATCATCGTCACGGACTTGAGAAGCTGAAACTTGTATATCTTGTTGCAACAATTCATGATCCACTTCTTCTATTAAAGAGTCATCATTGTCCACTTCGTGAAGAAAGTTATGCAAAATACAACAAGCTAAAATAATATTTGTCATGGTATGCAAATCGTAATGTGGCTCGGTCCCACTAGCTATAATTGGGAAACGTTTTCTCATGACACCAAATGTCCTTTCAATTACATTTCTAAGCGACGAATGACGATGATTAAACAATTCTCTTGAATCCTGTGGTCCTCTTCGAGAATACTCTTTCAAGTGGTATCTAACCCCATGATAAGGTGTTAATATTTGTGGTTTAAACATAAAACCTGCATCGCCAAGATAGTATTTTCCTACAAACATTCCAAGGAAACATCCATTAGTTATGTATATTATCACCTTTGTATCTATTGTTATGAATTCTCAAACACCTTAAACTTGCCTTCTAGAATAACCAAAGAATCCTCTCCTATGAAAGCCTCCTTCAATATCCTCAAATCTGAGGTTGTTCCTTCCCACCCAGCTAGAACATACGGGAATTTCATATCCAAATCACAAGCTGCGAATAAGTTTTGAGTTGGCCAATCTTTTCTTCCTCGAAAACGAGGTGCATCAGCACGTGGGACCTTCACACGTACATGAGTGCCATCAATGGCCCCTAAACAATCCTAATGGTAACCAAAGTTTCAGGTCTAAACAAATACAAATACAAAAGACATTATGAGAATTGTAAAGGAAATTTGTAATAAACAAACCTTAAAGTAAGGGAAAAATCGATTGTTGTGTAAGATTTAGGGTTGGACATCAATACCATCTGCTTGCTTTATGAATTGTCCTTCCAACATCAAAATTGCATTTAATATGTTGTGAAAGTGACGAGAAAATGTTTCTCCAGACTGATGGAAAAAAATGAAACACTTCGATTCTTGACGTTATGTCCAACAATATGAAGAAATTTAGCAACTTGTTCTAATACAAAATAAATGTGAATATATTTTTAAAAATTAAAAAAGTAACAACACATCATAAACTAAACTGTAAATATATTTAGAAAAAAATAAATAAAAACTTACTTGAAGGTGAAGAGCACAAGAAGAAGCACTGGCAAAAAGATGTACTGGAAAGAAGATGCACTGGAAAGAAGAAGAAGAAGCAATGTGATGAAGAGAATGTGGAAAAATAAAATAAATACATAAAAGAATCCAACATTTTTCTCACACAAGGGAGAATCGATTCTCCTTCTACCTTCAAAAACCACAGAATCGATTCTCCCAAATCACTTCTATATAGAGAATCCATTCTACATCTTTTGGAAAAATTTAAAATCGATTTTGCACCATCCAACCATATGGAAAATCGATTCTATTGCATACACAAACATTGGAAAATCGATTCTATAGCATGTAAGAGATAAGAAAATCGATTATACAGCTTTTACAATGATACGAAAATCGATTTTGGAAAAAGATGAAGAGAAACCAGTGCGCCAAAACAGTGAGTTTTACCTTCCTTAAACCAATTCTCTTTCGTTTTCTTGTTCTGGGCACAACACAACAATCAAACCTCATCCCTCATCTCATTTATAGCAAACACAACTTTAGTTTCAGATTCACGGGTCTACCATTTTGGTCAAGATTCTTCTGCAAGTAGCACTGGAGAGTCTAATGAAAAGAAAACTCATTGGCTCAGAACTGCACTACAATAAACTCATTCACATGTGCACAAAGGATAGGAAAGTAAAATGTTATGTCAATGGTCTTTGCCAGCTGTAATCGTCTCAAATCTCCTCACTTTTGTGAGGAGGAGAAAAACTGCCCACTCCGCTCTCCTATCTTTGCCCACGCCTTCAAATAAACCGATCCAAACGTAAATTATACCCGCTCGCCCCTCCCTCCTCATTGTTGGCACCCGGAAACAAACACTGCGTAAATGACCATTCCAAAAACCATGCATGAGTGTTTACTGGGTGCCTCTAAAATCACTACATGAGTAAATAATGAAATATAATAGCAAAAGAAGATGTTACCTCAGCGATATTCCCAACCAACATGAAAAATAAAGGGAAACTTCAACAACCAAAAATAACCCCAAAAGCAAGCTAAAGTGAGAAAGACTAGCCAAAACCCATCCTTTAAAACTAAAATATTAGAAAAGTACCATTTATGTTTTTTGTGAGCCACACTTTGCAAATTACCTATGGCAGTAGGTAAAATTCCACCACAAAACTATAGCAATGACGCCACATTAACGTTATTAACAATATGAATATAAAAATAATCAAATAAGTTATTTAATATTTTCAGCTCATGAACATTATTACAAAATAAGTGATTATTTACACTTTCTTCTACCCAAAAGAAAAACATGAATATAAAGCTACTCACAATGCAAAATTGCAAAAAAAAAAAAAAAAAAATCCAACAGATAAGGTGTCGGAGTTTTGAGAAATGAAAAAATAGTTGACAATATTTGATGAAGATTCATATAAGTATTGTGATCTAACATTCCTTGATAGTTAAATAATTTATTTAATTTTCTCGCATTTCATTTTAGTATACAAAAATTTACTATAAAAAAAATGATTGAGTATCTTTATTTGTTGGACAGTCATATACATGCATTTAAGAGACAACGATTAAAATTAAAAGATTCACAAATACATGATGTAAACCAGATACCAAATGAGAGACGCACCAAAAAGACCTGAGGCACCACAAAATTCACTTTAGTTCCTAAAACAAAAATACATTGCAATCTGGAACGAAAATGCACCAACTGAGAATAATTTGTTCACTAAAACAAATAACACACTAACAGTTAGCCACAAAAATTATCTAGAGCATGAGAAATGGGGAAAGTGAAATCAATTTTGAAAAACTAAAATAGGGCACAAGTAGAGAGAATACACTTTTGAGATGAGGAGATCAGAAGATAAATTATGGATTAAGAGATGAAGAGATTAGAATAGTTGAAAATGATTTACAATGAAAGGTCCGTGCTAACTGAAATGCAAATTGCCTCCGAAATGAAACTCATGTCTTGTGTAAACGTGATTAAGTGTGTGATTTTCCCTAAAATGGAACTGCATGCTATGTACACATGGAGTGTGTAAAAAATTAGGTTTTGCGCTTGTCTAAAAAAAAGTTTAAAATAACAAAAAATTTAATGCAGTTTATTAAAAAACTGTATGCACTTAATAGGGGTTAAAAATACCTAAGAAATGTTTGAGTTATTGGAAGTTATTGTAACCTCCATTAACAAACCCCTAGTAAAATTAAGAATTGTTTTAGTATATCTTAACATTTATATATAGAAGATCTTTTAATGAAGAAAGGTTAATCATTACAACAAGAATGATAGCAAAGCTCTTGTGATCTTTATAAATCCTCAAGTCTTAGTTTGTTAGCAAGAATCCATCGTGTTTGTTAACAACCTAAAAAAGTGCTTTTAATCTTGTATTTGTCTTAGAACAATAACATTTTTTAATTATCAAACTTGTGATTGTTTAGATTACACTATTTGCGTAAATAAAGTGTTTAGTAAGGAGTGATTGCATATACTCAATGTTTAGTTAAGAGTGATTCCAATCCAAATGATACTTTGTGTTTAGCCAGGAATAGCTAGGATCCAAATAATATTTGTCTTGTATATTGCAGTGTTAATCTGCTAGTGGAACTTGATCATTTTGATAAAAAAATTGGACATAGTTTGGGTTTTTAGACGAACCAATCTAAAAACACCAATGACCTACGCCTTTATCTTTTTTATCTACACGTTATTGACGTACAACCAATAAAAAATGAGAGGTTTTGCTAAAACATATTTTGAAAGGTATTTTTAACAGTACATCTATCAACTTGGAGTTGCTTTAAAATCTTGATCAGACGCTACTCTTATGAGAAATTGATTGACAATGCATATGTCAAGTTAAAATTTTGTTTGATCTCTTTTACCATGTGCTGATTTGCGAAAATTTTCAAAAGTCTTAAATACATTCTCCAACCATGCCTTCATATGTATTTTTTTTTTCACATTGTTAGAATAAAAACTCATTCCTTGAAATTAGATGTAGTTCAATAATACACAATCCAAAAGGGATAAATGTATAACAATATTTATTATTTTTATTTTTATATTGGTTCATTTGTTAACAAAGACTACATTGATCAACACGATCAAGTTTATAAAAAAAAACTAACGATGCAAGATACAAGACATGTATTCTTTGAATCTCAATCAATCTTGGTTGAACAATCAAGTATTATTTAGAACTCAACCATTTATGGCTAAAGAATCAAGTATTGTTTGAAATTCAAGCACTCATGATTAAACAATCAAGTATTGTTTAAAACTTAGCCATTTTTGTCTGAACATCTGAGTATTGTTTGGAACACAACCATTCTTGATTAAACAAACAAGTATTGTTGGGAATGCTACCACTCTTGGCAAAAACACTTGGTTAGAAGATGTGATCAAACAATTACAAGATTACTCTCTAAAAGAGGTATAACATCTTAAGATGGATGTAGTATAAAGTTCACTCATCTAGATAGTTAGAAAACAAATCTATGTTTTATCAACGAGTTAGTGTGCAAGCTTAAAGTTTCAACTTTACAAATGTTCATAGGATTGTAAGTTAATTTTCTTTCTTCTTTAAACAAATCTTCTATATATAAAGATGTAGAAAGAAATCATTGTAAATCCTTTTCTTAGAGTTAAAACCTTTAGAGTGTGTTTGTTTCAACCTAAACACTGTATACAATAATGGAAAAGCGTGGATTGGTTTTGTTTGGATCAAGGGGATTGCAACTATTCAAAGGCAAAGAAATGCGGGAGATGAGCATAAATGTATCATCTCTTTGTTGTGAGAAAGGTGAGAAAAGTTATACTAAAGAATTAAAAAGTCTTATTTATCCTTATATACCTATAACTGTAATATCTATATAAATGTAATATATATTTGCATGTGATATTTTTTTTTCCAATTTTTTGTTAAATTAATTATTTATATATATATATAATAAATTATTTATATTGTTAATTTAAATTTATAATAAATTTTAAATACAATAATTTATCTATTATCATTATATATATAATTGATTATATATATTTTTCAACCTAACTGGATTATTAATTATTTTTCAAACAAGTTTTACAATTTGTAATATTAAAATTTTTATTATGATGGAAAGATTAATTTTTATGACCTTTTCTATGTTCAGACAATGTTAAATAATTTGTATTTTTTTTAAAAAAATAATTATTTAATAGTTCTATAAATAATGTATAAATTTTTAATTAATTAAAATCTACATAAAAATACCTTATATATATTTTTTCAATTATTTTTAAAGACAAAGATAAATTTGTAAAATTACATTTTTAATATTTAAAAAAATTAAAAATTATCTCACACTCATCACATCATTTCACAAACTTTAATAAACTTTCTGCACAAATTCATTCTACATCCCTTACTCCAAAAACCTCATTTTCTTCTCACTTTGCCTCACAAATCACTTTAAATCCATTCTCTTAAATCCTCACACATAATCTCCTTAATCAAAACATAGCATTAGAGAAATTCTTCATTCTCAATTGTGTTTGTCTTCATAAGAGTTGCATTTAATGCTCTTCATATAATATTTAGTGAAAACTTTTATGTGAAACAACATTATAATACTCAACATAAGTTATAGCCTTAGTCATATATTTCTTTAACTCTTTTGTGAAAAAAAACTTTTAACTCTTTCGGATGGATATTTTTATCAAACGATACGTAAATACAATCTATCAAAAACTTTTATTGTTTTTATATTGTTAGGTCAAATATTTATATTGTTTTCGTACCTTAGCAAAAACTTTTTCTATGTTGAGAGTGAGATCCATGCATAAGGTTTAGATAGTAAACATGGTATTTATACTTTTTACTAGTAAGGGTGTGATTCTAAACATAGTTAAAAACTACACTGTGGTTGTGGGCTTACACTAGTTGGTTTGGTACTTCAGCTATTATTGGTATGCCTTATCCAGATTTGGAAAATGCCATATTTTAACAAAGGTCATTTGAAGAATGATGCTAACATTAGTTCATGATTTTGTTACTTGGCTTTTTGCTACCTATGGTACTTAAAATGATTTCTGTTAATATTTGTGATACAATGCTAGGACTTGACTCTTTAAAAAAAATTAAAAGTATATAAAATTTAAGGTTTATTTATTTATCTTTAAAAATATGTAGCTCCATATAATTTTTATAAAATAGAATCAAATTGATAAAAATTCTATGAAGGTAAAAATCAACTTTATCATTCTAAACACATTTTTTAACTTTTAAAATAATTTATTTTTCAACGCATTCATAAAAATATTTATCTCTTAATTTTCATTTAGACATTAATCAATCTTCCTCACACTACAGTAGTTGTGGTATATGGTGAAACTATATACAAATATACTTGAAACCATCCATACAACAACAAATATGAAACAAACAATAAACAAATTCATTTTTTCCACCATCAACCCAAAAGAAAGACCAATTGTAATTTTAAATTTAATTATTTAAATTATTTTATCATATAAACCGGTTATTAGTCACAAATATCACATATTTTATGTATTAAACAAGTGACGTCTCGCTGTGGAGACACTTGTACTATTTTATGAATAATTGTTATTCATTGAAATTTAGTGGTAGTACTAATATTTTAATTAATTTTTTATTCATTGAAATTTATAAAGAATTACAATTTTTAACTAAGTATTTGTTAAAATATGTGACGTTCATTCATCCTAATTACTACAATTTAACATAATATTTTCTCTTTAATTTTAACTCTAGTTAAATAAAAAACGATACATTGTGAAGTAGTTGTTGCCTGGTAGTGGTAGCAATTGATAGAAGAAGCTCGTGAACTCAGCCTCAACAAGGGTGCCATTTTAACATCCCAATCAATAGTCACAGTCGTCGACGTCATCATCGATTTCAATTTCACACTTCAAACCATCAGTCTTCTGCAGAAGGCACCGCAAAACCGTTAGCATATTGGTCACGCACTCTCTCTTTCTTTCTCTAACCACCCTTGTCCCGCTTCCGAATGCGTGATCATCAGCATGTGTGAAACAACGCCCTCTTCCTCTGCCTCTTCGCTCCTCAGAGCAACCACGCCCAAACTCATCTCTTCCTCACCTTCTAGAACCTTCGCTTTTCCTCCTTCTTTCACTCCCTACTCTTCCCGCAACTCCCTCCGCTCCTCACTCCCGCAGTGGAGCCACCGCCTCCGTCGCGTCTCTCCGCTCACTCTCCGTCGTCCAATCAGAGCCGTCGCTCCCCCCGTCGAACGCTTCCACCGCGAAATCGCTGCCACGGGTGCTTCACCCCTCCTCTCTCGCAATTCTGAAGCGTTTATTTTATTCACCTCGTATCAGTTCATTTCTTTTTTCGATTTCCGTTTTGAATTTCGCATTTTGTTATCCATTTGATTGCATTCTGTTTAGCTTTCCGACACGAACGTGCGCTTTTAGTCAGTTTATTTTATTTTATTTTACAGTTTGTGAAAATAATATATCTCTGCAGTGTGAATTTTTTTACACTATCGTTTAAATAGCAAATGGTCATACAATCACTGAAAGTTTACATGTGAGAGTGGATGTCTATTAAACTCCTTCTTTTAAATTGAGGATCCCGGATATACACGTCTTCTATCCACGTCTAGAGATAAGACCAATGCATAAATGAGTTTAAGTTTGTAATGTATAGTGCTGATTTTATGTTCCGGTTAATGTTCATTTCAGCCAAAGAAAATCCGTTCAAGGGAAACTTGACTAGTCTCCCCAAGCCGGGTGGTGGGGAGTTTGGAAAGTTCTACAGTCTTCCTTCTCTCAATGATCCCAGAATTGGTAATTTGCTGATATGGCCTGGCCTGGCCTGACTTTGTTCATGCTATGTGTTAAGTATGATGTGGTCTTGATTAAAATACATGATGTTAGTACTTTCGTGTTTGTATTTTCTGAGTCATGTGTGACAGTTGTGTTACTGATGGTATCAACTTTTTGCCTGTAACAGACAGGTTACCATACTCCATCAGAATTCTACTTGAATCTGCCATTCGTAATTGTGACAATTTTCAAGTAAAAAAAGAAGATGTAGAGAAGATTCTTGCCTGGGAAATAAACTCTAATAAGCAAGTTGAGATTCCTTTCAAGCCTGCTCGTGTTCTCTTGCAGGTATCTTGTTAACTTCTGGAACCTGGATACGGTGAAATAGTTATGTTAGGGATGGGAGATACGGAGTTATATGTTTTATTCTTTTGAACATCTTTCCTCACCCCAGGATTTTACTGGAGTGCCAGCTGTTGTTGACCTGGCTTGCATGCGCGATGCTATGAATAAGCTTGGCAGTGATTCAAATAAGATCAATCCTTTGGTACGCATCTTTCTTATCATCTGCATATGTGCTTTTGTTCTGTATAAATTCTTGATCACAGTCACCAAAGAAATTTCAAAATTTAACTCTACATCAGGGAGAGGCATGTACCTTGAACTCATACTTACTTTTGTAATATTACACCTTAAGGTATGTTTAGGAATCTGGTGCTGGGGTGTTAAAAGTATGTCGGTGGAAGGAACTCATCTTTTTGAGGAGACTAGTGGGGGAAACCTTCATTTAAATAAAATGCGATGCAAGTTATTCTAAACTACTTCGTCTTAAAAGCATTTAAACTAGTTTGGCTTATATGTATTATGAATAATTTGGCTTAATGCCAATTGGTTTCAAGATGAAATCTGACACTCAGGTATTTAAAAAAACACTGTATTAGACATATTCTCCTTATGTTTGTGAAGTTATTCTGACTTCTTAGGTATAATTATGGGCAGGTTCCTGTTGATCTTGTCATTGATCATTCAGTTCAAGTGGATGTTACAAGGTCTGAAAATGCAGTGCAGGCCAATATGGAGCTTGAATTCCAGAGAAACAAGGAGAGATTTGCTTTTCTTAAATGGGGGTCAACTGCATTCCGTAATATGCTTGTTGTTCCTCCTGGTTCTGGTATAGTACATCAGGTAAATTTGGAAATATATACGCTAAATGACTTCATTGAATTTAATTGTTCATTTTTAATTAAATTTGGGGACTTTTGGTTTGATGTCTTGAATTCCAGGTCAATCTTGAATATCTTGGAAGGGTTGTATTCAACAATGAGGGCCTACTCTATCCTGACAGTGTGGTTGGGACTGATTCACATACAACTATGATAGACGGGCTTGGTGTTGCTGGATGGGGAGTTGGAGGTATTGAAGCCGAGGCAGCAATGCTTGGTCAGGTACTTTACTCCTGTGATCTTGATATAAACATGTAATGCAATGCATGTCAATTTTAATTCTATTCAAAGCACTGCTGATTAATGAATTATGCTGTTACATTGGACCCTCTTTGTATTTGTTTATTTGCTCAATCTTGAAGTGTGCTGATTGCATTGCTGTGTGCTATGATTCTTAATAGCCTATGAGCATGGTTTTGCCTGGTGTTGTTGGGTTCAAGTTATCTGGAAAACTACGCAACGGTGTTACAGCAACAGACTTAGTTCTAACTGTGACTCAAATTCTCCGAAAACATGGTGTTGTGGGGAAGTTTGTTGAATTTTATGGTAATTAAATTCTGTTTACTACATTGTTTTTCTCATTTTTTTCAACTTACATTGATTTTCCTTACTGATTAACAGTTTTTGTTTTGTTATCTAGGTGATGGTATGGGTGAATTATCCTTGGCTGATAGGGCCACTATTGCTAATATGTCTCCTGAATATGGTGCCACCATGGGCTTCTTCCCTGTGGATCATGTTACATTGCAATATCTCAAGCTAACTGGAAGGAGTGATGAGACTGTAAGTACCATGTATCGGTTCATTTATTATTTCTGATGTGAAAGTTCTTATAGATCTATTGATCTTCTTTTGTCTTGGACACAGGTGGCCATGATAGAGTCTTATCTCAGGGAAAACAAACTGTTTGTTGACTATAATGAGGTAATATTGAGCATCATTACCTTACAAACTTGTCCTTTTTAACAAAATAACGAGTGGATGCATACATGTTGGAGGTGCAGAACACTAATTTATTTTCCATGAATTCAGCCTCAACAAGAGAGAGTGTATTCATCATATCTTGAATTAAACCTTTCCGATGTGGAACCTTGTATTTCAGGACCAAAGAGGTAGGATTCTGTGTCTTTTGTGTGTTGCCCTGTATTGAATTTTAGGTTTTGTTTCATTTTTATCATATTATCAATGATATTTTTTTTATATTATAAATGATATTCTTTGTAGACCTCATGATCGGGTGCCTTTGAAAGAAATGAAGGATGACTGGCATGCTTGTCTTGATAACAATGTTGGGTTTAAGGTTAGTAATACTCTGACAGCAAAGTTTGGTTTTATAAGAAAAAATTTGTAGTCTATATGTTGAATTAGCTGTTGATAGTTAGTTGTAAGAAAAATTGTTGTTTTCTACTACCCATTTTGGTTGTGATAAAATGCTAATTAGGTTCTTAATCTCACATTAAGTATTTTTCTTCTGCAGTGGACAAATTAATAACATTGTTTGGTTGTCCATGGTTGTTTACCTGGATTTTCATAGTTTAAAACAAGTTGATTTTCCTGCACAAAATTAAATATATTTTTTTAAATAACCAAGAACCATTAGACATCAACAATTCTTTATTTTAATGTTTTTTTATTTGTTTAAATTTTAGACATTCAACCTGCAGATTCGGTGTCATTTACAAAAATCTGTACAACATACAAGGGTCATTTTTATAATGTTTCATGGACTTAATGACTGAAGCAGCAATGCTATCCTGTTAGTATAACCAGTTGTAGTACCCATGCGTTGCACGGGGATGTAGAGAATTTATTAATGAGATAAATTAATTGAGTGAATAAATTAGTTTACTGTAAACTTCCTATTTTCTTTCATAAAATTTAACACACATGCATGTAACTAAAATTAATCTCGCATGGAGAAATAGAAAGGATTATATGAATTTACTTTTGTTATTATGTAACTAAATAAATATATAGTAATCAAGTCAAAGAAATTTAATTTTAATTGGAAAAAATATTTAGTAAGAAGCCGAATAAGGAAAAAATATATATTTATACCAAATCTGTTAACATAATGAATTATAAAAAGGATTTTGAAATTATAATGAAATATAAACTTTATTACCGTTCATTTGTTAATTGATATACTGAACCCTAGCCTTATGTAATTGTTATAAATTATTGCATGTTTCTTTATTAGTGCTTATGTAAATTTTTGAAAAATCTCCTCTTTCAAAGTGCAACCTGTTTGAATGAGTTCAAATTGGTGACTTGTAGGTTCCTTCAGAAAATTGTTATTCTCACACTTGCTCTAATAGTGCACATGATATCATCAATCAATCTCTATTGTTTATTATGGTAGACTTTTGTAATTTGCCGTTAGAAAACATGAGCTTTTTAAATGAGAGGACAATTGTACAAATAGAAATGAAAAGTCTTAAAACTAACCGAGATTTCACCCATCCAGCAATAGATAAGAGAAAATCATGCTTATTAGTTTTATGTACCTCATTTGTAGAGAAAGAAACAATAAACAGGAGAAAAGAATTCAAGAAAGGGCTATGTTTTATTTACACATCTATTCAAATTACTAAGTATTTCTATTTATAGAGCAAATAATAAAACAGAATAACAAATACAGTTATAACCGATGGAGCAAACAAATGCAGTTACGACTGATAGAGCAAACAAATGTAATTACAACTGATAGAGTAAACAAATGCATCTAATAGCATAGCATCCCACAAGCTAAAGCATGTATATCTTTCATGTTCAACTTGAATAAGTTGTCACGAAATAACCGAGGATGCAAAGATTTGGTCAACATATTAGCCACTTGATTAGAAGGAGAAACATGAATTAAATGAATGAGGTCTTCTTGAAGTTTAGTCCGAAAGAAATGACAATCAATTTCAATGTGCTTCGTGCGCTCATGAAATGTGGATTCTTTGCTATGCATATAGCAATTTTATTGTCACAATAGGCCACAAAAGATTCAAAAATATTAGTATGCAAATCATCACACATATATTGTAACCATCGTGGTTCACAAACAAGTTGATTATTTCTGGGAAAGAATAAACCAACACTAGGGCATCCTTTCAAATATCGTAATACACGAAGAGCTACTATAATATGAGATTCTTGTGGATTTGAAACAAACTTACTGAGCTTATGAACCGCAAAGCTGATACTAGGCCTAGTGTGAGTAAGGTATAACAAATGCCCAATCAATCTTCTACATCCACATGGATTCAAAAGCAACGAACCTTCACTTTCAAAGAGAGGATAGGATGGTTCCATGGGAGAAGTGGCAAGTTTGCAAGCCAATAAACCACTATCAAAAAGAAGATCTAGACAATATTTCGTTGATTGAGAACAATACCAGAAGGTGAACAACTTATTTCAAATCCTAGGAAATAGCATAGACTACGAAGGTCTTTGATAGTAAATGAGTTATGAAGATAAGTTTTAACATGCTAGATTTCTTTGATGATTATTTCCAACCAACATAATGTCATTAACATATATTAACAAAGCTGTGAAAAAATGATTGTGTGAATAAATGAAGAATGATCAGCTGCACTTTGAACATAAAGTTAGTTTTAAGTTCCATATAAGGATTTTCTAAGTTTACAAACTTGCACTGTATGAGAAAGATTACGGCTAGCTGGAGGAGTCATGTAAATTTTTTCATCAAGATTGCCATGAAGAAAGGCGTTATTCACATCTAGTTGATGAAGAATCCACCCCACCCTTGCTAAAGATAGAATAAACTGAATGATAATAATTTTAACCACTGGAGAGAAAGTCTCAAAATACTCAATAAGTGAGCCTTGTATCTATCAATGGTGCCGTCTGGTTTATGCTTAGCTTTAGAAACCCATTTGCACCCAATATGATGCTTTCCAAGAGGCAAATCCACCAAAGAACAAGTTTCATTAGACTCATGCTTTCCAACATCATATTCTCAAACCCTTGCTTCAAATCCTATCAATACATCTCAAATCAATTCAGCCAAATAAAGTAAGTTTACATTCACTAGGTATTAGACAAAGGGGCTACGGATTATACATGTTGCAAAAAAATATTTTTTTCTCCATTCATAGTATTTCACCTATACTAGTCTCTTTTCCTAATGGAAATCAATTAACTGTTAATTAATCTGGTACAATTCAAATCTCTCCCTTACTCACTTTGACTGATGTTTTATATGCACCTTCATCCAAAGTCAATTTGATCTTTGTTTCAAGATTGACACAAATCACAATTGTTTAACCATTTTTCAACCTTCTGTTTGCTTCATTGTTCAAATGCAACCATGGAGAGTGATTGGTACAACTGAGAGATCACACAACCTTTATCAAATGAGGACTTCCAATATCCATCAAGTGTTAGAAAGCAAAATTGGGATGAGTAGAATTGACACTGAGATTTCATCTGTTCCTAATAAGATCGCCAACATCAATAAGTCTTGTGTAGATACTGATAATTGTAAATTTTGGCATTTTAAAATAGGACATTTGTATCATGATAGGTCAAAATTTTTGACTTCATATTACTCGAATATTTCCATAGGTTCTATTGATCCTTGTGATACATGCCATCTTGCTAAACAAAAGACTACCATTTCCTTCTAACGTTACTAAATTCAATCTCAATTGCCCTTTGTTTTTAGTCAGATGTTGTCAAGCACTCTGTTCATTTAATCAATAGAATTCCTACTCGTATTTTACATGATAAATCATCATATCAAATGGTTTATAATGTAATACCATGTTTCTCTCTTATAAAAAAATTTGGTTGCTTGGTTTTCGCTACTACTAGTGACGTTCAAAGAACAAAGCTTAATTCTAGAACTAGAAAATGTGTTTTTCCCAATATACATGGATTTATCATCTAATAATGCTTTAGTCAAGAGTAAACTAGAACTTGCATTCTTAGCTCAACAGTTTTCCTTCTAGACATAAATTTTAATTAAATGTTTTTTATAAGCAAAAGAATTCATTAATAATGAAAATCCTAACTTGGTTACAAGACCTGCCTAACTTAACTTGGTTACAAGACCTGCCCAACTTAGTACACAATAGAAACTCAAGGCCACAGGCAACTGGTACCACAAAGTAATATGTTAAAACAGGGCTCCATGAACCGTAATTGAACAAAATCCTCCTACAATGCATAATTATCCATTGTGTGCCCACACCCTCCAAACAACTATAAAAAATTAAAAGAAATCTGAAATATAGAATTATGTGGATGTAAAGTCTGTCTTTCTGGCATAGGCCTTTTGTCCTTGTGCTGCCACTGCATACTCTCTAGGCCACATTTGCACAATAACAACACTGGAAATGACTTGTGACACTAGTATTCGGTAGAAAGGCATTGTGCCCACATCCCCGACCAGCTTTTCCACCATAGCCTCAAACTCAGTATCTGTACACATTACACCTAATATGAAGTTGCCGATCAAAGAGAAATGAATTACCGTTAAGAAATTTAATTAGCCTAAACTGCTACCGTAAACCTCCCCTTTAGTTATTACTTGTATATTGATACTGATTGTAACTCTGTACTTCCCGTGACCCTACCTTAAACTTTTTGCATCAGCATCACTTAGATTAAGAAAGCAATGATTAATTATTAGTTTAATAGCTATTTGTTGACTTTGCAAGACAGTTTTATTCTGTGAATCAATGAGTAATTACTGTTGGTTTGACTTTTAAGGTAGCTATTTAAAAGTCAACAAATATACCATATACATGGTAGTTGGTGATTGGATGACATTTTTACATTGTCAATGCTTAGTCAATTTTCTCTTAAATTATTAAATGAATTTTACATAGAGATGATGTAATTATATATAATTCCTATGCATTAATGGAACCGTATTTACTGTAGTTTGCAATAGAATTACAGGATAGGATACTCAATAAGAGATCTCTGATAGAAAAAAAGTAAAAACAATCATAATTCATTAATTACTTATATAAGATTGTAAACTTATATATGAATTTTTTATTAAGAAGAAAACAGGGGAGGATCAATGCCTCTGTTTGGTTTGACATGCCTTCTTATCCTGTGAAGTGTTCTCAAAATCCTCTTAATTCACAACAAAATATTTTCTTTTTGCGATAGTGAAAATAATGGTGGATACATGTAAATTATTGGAGGGGATATTACAGATTACAAGACATTTTTTCTTCATTGTAATTGAATATGCAGAAGTGGAATCATACATGTTTCATTGACCGTTGTCCATTGAGAACCTTACATGAATATGAGATACTGCATTTCCTAAATGCATTATTTCAAAACAGGGGTTTGCTATACCAAAAGAAGCACAAGGAAAAGTCGCAAAGTTTAATTTTCATGGCCAGCCAGCGGAGCTCAAGCATGGCAGTGTTGTGATTGCTGCAATCACAAGCTGTACAAATACATCAAATCCTAGTGTTATGCTTGGGGCTGGTCTTGTTGCAAAAAAGGCTCATGAACTTGGTTTGCAGGTTAGTTAACTGATATAGTTATATAAAAAACTGTTACAATGCTAGTTCTCTTTTTAAGGATGAAGTTCTACCTTCTACTGTCTGTTTCCCTTCACATAATAAATGGACAAAATTGTATGTATTTTATGTGGTCCTTTTCTCAATTTTAATTGTTTCTGTTTTCACTATTTTTCCAGGTCAAGCCTTGGGTTAAAACAAGTCTTGCTCCTGGCTCTGGAGTTGTTACAAAATATCTACACCAAAGGTATTTTGTGCTTCTTATGTGAACGCTTATACTGTAATTTGTATTATAACGTTTACCCTCTGTATAATTTAGTGAAAACATATTCCTTATTTTGCCTCTATTTCTTCTTTTTTGGCAGTGGACTGCAAAAATATCTAAACGAACAAGGTTTTCATATAGTTGGTTTTGGGTGTACTACATGTATTGGCAATTCAGGAGAGCTGAATGAATCCGTTTCTTCTGCCATCTCTGAGAATGGTGATAATTTGTAACAAAATACAATTTCTTGAACTGAAGCTCATATCTCTGCTACTCTCAGTTTTCTCAGATAATTTTTTTTTCCTTGTTTTTAACTTTTAGATTCTCCTAGACATACTCTGCTTTATATTAGCTTTCTTAGATAATGTTTTCCTCTTATACCTTAAGATACTTTTTCTAGTCTACTAGACATACTCTGCTTTATATTTGCCTTGTTAATTTCGACTTTTGTGTGCTCTGATGCAGACATTGTAGCAGCTGCTGTATTGTCTGGGAACCGTAATTTTGAAGGCCGAGTACATCCATTGACAAGGGCTAACTACCTTGCCTCTCCTCCTCTTGTTGTTGCTTATGCACTTGCTGGCACGGTATGTATGTCTAATTCATCCTAATGTATATAATTTGTTTTTTGTCCATTGGTTTTTCTGTAACATTGGCTGATTTTCGTCTTTCTTTATAAAGGGCAATAGTTATTTGATTCATTCTTTGGATGTAAAGAAAATGGACAAATCATCATATTATTGCTGGCTAATCACAAGCATTGTTATTGACTGCTACTTAGACAATATGCATCATTCTCATTTGTATGCCCGAATAAGAGCATATTTGAGCATATTTTCCTCTACATAAAAAAGTACATCGCACTGTATATTTGCGGAATACATTAATGTATTTGGAATCAAGTAGAGTACCAATGCATATATATCCTTTCTATTCTCAATATCCTCATAACAAATTTGGTGGATTTATTTTATTTTAGATACTTGCAAGTTATATCCAGAAGTCTAGCTATAAGGGCCTATTTGGTTTGAAAAAGATTTTCATATTTGTTTTTGCAAATAAATATTAAAAATTCCTCTTTGTCTTATATTTTAAAAAGTTCATACAGCAACATGATAAACAATTAAATCCACTTGTCACGATTCCCTGTACATACTTTTGAAAATAAAAAATGAAAACAGTGAATGTTTTCTCAACCCAAATAGGCCCTTGTATGTTTCTCTTTTTTGTGTTAGCAAAAACGTATGAGTATGAAAATAATTTTTTTCTTGACGGTGATGGTTAATGTCATATCATCATGTGTTGCAATGTTCTATTGACAATGAGTACAAGGTTTATTTAGCTTCATTAGTTAGGATGATGCTTTTTTATGAATTTGATGATGCAATTTAACTAAAGAAAAGTAAAACCTGAAATGTTGATGGAACTTTTCTTCATATACCTTTGGGTCAAATTTCCAGGTTGACATTGATTTTGAGAATGAGCCAATTGGGACAAGCAAGGATGGAAAGAATGTGTACTTACGAGATATCTGGCCATCTACCGAAGAAATTGCTGAGGTAATTGATGCCTAATTTTGATAGATCTAAGCACACTCAACTCAACTGCTGGAATTGTTTATTTTTTTATTTATTTTAAGAGACGAGGAGTTTCAATGAAAACAGTGGATACCTCTCAGACACTAGAAGGCTATACTAGTAAGAAAATTGCAAGAAAATATCCCAATTGCCAGAACTGAGTTCAAGCCTCATTGGTTGAATTTCACATCCAAATTCTCATTCATCCTTTATTTTCCCTCTTTCCCCCTACATCTAACTTAACTAGTTTCTATCCTTCTCTCTCTTCCATTTCAATAACTAACTCTCCTCATTGAGGCACTTCATGTTTCCCTTTATTATATGAAATTTAGTCTAAATATACAATGGTGTATAAGGTAAAATTAACTTCGGGTGATGTTTGTTCCTAGGCTGTCCAATCCAGTGTGTTGCCTGACATGTTTCGAAGTACATACGAGGCTGTTACCAAAGGGAACCCCATGTGGAATCAACTAAAAGTTCCTGCTGACACTCTCTACTCATGGGACCCCAACTCAACATATATCCATGAACCTCCATACTTCAAGAACATGACCATGGATCCTCCAGGACCTCATGGTGTAAAAGATGCTTATTGCCTACTGAATTTTGGTGACAGTATAACCACTGATCATATTTCTCCTGCTGGAAGCATTCACAAGGATAGTCCTGCTGCTAAATACCTTCTTGAGCGCGGGGTGGAACGCAAGGATTTTAATTCTTATGGAAGCCGTCGTGGCAATGATGAAGTGATGGCAAGGGGAACTTTTGCCAACATTCGCCTTGTTAACAAGCTCTTGAATGGGGAAGTTGGCCCAAAGACAATTCACGTTCCAACCGGGGAGAAGCTCTCTGTGTTCGAGGCAGCAATGGTTAGTTATGTCCTACTCATATATGGCATGTTTTTATTTACTGCTTTTGAGCTTTCAAATGTGAAAACATACAGCATTCTATATATATATATATATATATATATATATATATTTTCTGTTGCTAATGTTTTTCTATATTATCAAAATTCTTGTTGAGAATGTCTTTACGACGATCTTTTCAAAATTCGAGATTTCTAATTAATTCCTTTACTTCCGTTATCGAGTCTTGTTTGTTCAAATAGATAATAGAGACTTCTAACTATAACCACTGCATGCAAAGCTTGATAATGTGACTAGATGTGAATATTATCTCTTGACTTGGTTCTTGGTAGCAATGCTCCTTTAATGACACGGTGTCGATGTCATTATTGTAACTCTAAATGCTCTGTCTACCGTGCATCATACACAATTTCCTTTTTTCTTCTCTCTTACTGGGTGCGGAAGGCGCTCCCCCCTTGTCGTTTCCTTCCATTCGTGTGCACGGAAAACTTCCAAACCAAGAAGAGAAGAAGCAAGTCTTCCATGCACAAACCAGAAGAAATGCAGTGAAAGTTGATATAATCATTTATGTTTTTGAACTTTGTGTCATAAATATTTGAATAATATTTACGAAATTGTGTCTTTCATATAAAAGATTATGTAGTAAATTTAGTAATAATATTTACTTATGTATACGTTATATAATAGATTATGTAACATAATATTGGATGTTCTAAATATTTTATTGGTATTTGTACTATTAATCATTATATATAATATAATAATAATAATGAATGAATGATTAAAATAATAAATGAAATAAAATGATTAATAATAAACAAATATTTTACTTTTACCTTATTTTCAATCTTTTTCATCCAATTTAAACAATCTGACTTCCTACTCTTTTTTCTTTCTTTCTTTTTTATCCTTTTTCACTTTCTCACTTTCCATTTTATTATCCAAATAAAACATTAAGAAAAAATGAATTAGTATGCCAAAGAATGTGATAGACCATCAATTTCTAAACCCCTGGAATTGTTTTCTCATGCCAGAGATACATGGCTTCTGGGCAAGACACCATTGTGCTGGCGGGAGCTGAATATGGCAGTGGAAGTTCTAGAGATTGGGCTGCCAAGGGTCCAATGCTACTGGTGAGTTCCTTCATATATTATGGCTTGCCATTAAATTGAATTTTCTATTTTTCTTTCTTTATACAAAAGGTTAATATTCTTGGTGGCTGATAACACCTGCATTTCAATAGGGAGTCAAAGCTGTGATAGCTAAAAGTTTTGAGAGAATTCATCGCAGTAATTTGGTAGGAATGGGTATTATTCCTCTTTGCTTCAAATCCGGTGAGGATGCAGACACATTGGGATTAACTGGTCAAGAACGTTATACAATTGACATCCCAAGTAAAATCAGTGATATTAGGCCTGGCCAAGATGTGACAGTCACAACCGATAATGGAAAATCTTTCACCTGCACAGTACGCTTTGACACTGAGGTAATTTAAGCTTTTCATTGAGTTATTTAATTTTTAACACTTGTTTAGGTTGCATACTATTACTTTCTCCGTTATAACACTTGTATTTTCAGGTCGAAATTGCTTACTTCAACCACGGAGGCATACTTCCATATGTCATAAGAAACCTCATCAAGTAGTGAAGCAATTATCGGTAGAAAACTCCAAGGTCATTGTATCGATGTGCTTTTTAAATTGTAAAATATGAGAATAATTTTCCGGCAGATAGGAAAGATGTCTTTTTTTGGAGGGAGATTTTGACATTTTTTCACGTTTATTAATTTATAGGCCTGTAAACAATGATTAATTTGATTGCAGGACTAATCTGCCCCTGGAAGATGGATACAATTCTGTAAGCCGACGTGAAGTGTGACCCTGCCAATTAGAAGTTACTTATTAACACGTTAGATTAAGGACCACGGCTGAGGTAGAGTACCTGTGAATCTTTATAAGTATATCCTACATCTGTCTTCTCTTTCTATATAATGTTCAAAGTTTAATAGATTCTTTCCAACACCAAGAAGACTTCATTAAGATGGAAGTACATCCCTTTCTTCAACTGCCTTCTCTTGTCTTGTCATGTCTACCTTTCCACCCTCTTTCTTGGAAACTTAATCTTCCTCGAGTTAAACTTTTTGAGTTAATTTTCATTCATTACATTCAATTAGAATTGACTTGATAATAGTTCTATCGTTAAACTGAATCTAACTTAAATACATAAAAGTTAAATAATAAAAATATTATTTATCTAATGATTTTACTATTAAAAAAATAATTTTATACTTAATAATGTGAATATAATTCTATGAATTGTAGTTAGAAAATATTTCATACCTTACATAATTTATTTGAAACTTATATAGTGAATTGTAAAATATATTTGTAATTATTATTTGTCGTCTTAGTATATTAAGATTAACTATTTATATTTATTTTGAGTGGTGTTAATTTATAAGTATTAAGAAATATTAAAATATTGTTTCTAAAATGTTTTGTTGTTACGAGTTAGAAAAGTAACAAAAAAAATTTAGGTTTAAATATTTTTTTTTCTTGTACTATAATATAAAATTGATTTTTGTTAATAAAGAAATTCTTGAAATAAATTTTAACATAAATTATCGTATAATATTATAACATGTTAACAAAACGTTAACAATTAACATAAAATATTTTATTAAAATTATATTTGTCATAATGATTTTTTTTTAATATTACAACATTTGTTTTGTTTGATTAGTGAATCCAGTCACAACCAAATTAAATAATTATAATTGGAATGAGTTATAAATAAAAGTGAATAAAAATCAATCCAATTTTAGTCACTTATACTGCTAATGAAGGCTATGTGAATGGAGTGAGGTCTTAGTAGCCAACAATGACAAAATAAATTTACAATTAAAAATTTAACCAACTGAAATAGTTTGGTTGATTTGAATTTTAATCTAATCTTAAAATGAATTTTACTTTATTCGTTTTTAAGGGTTTGGACCCTTTTAAGATGCATACGACTTTTCTTTTTTTAAAAAAACTTTTAGAAGATTTTTGTATTTATTTTAACTTACCTAGATTCATTTAAAGTTCAGAATTTATGGGTATGAATTAATATTTTTTAGTTGAACCTTTTAAAATTTGTATTAATGTATTACATTATTTAAATAGGCGTATCCATAATAAAGGTCGGTTTGGTTTTTAAACGGTTCAAATCAAATATAGAAAATAATCAATGTTTCAATTTGAAGATAATATTAATTTTAAAATAAATAAATTTGATATGTTTTATTAGTGAAAGTTTTTATGATCTGTTTCTTTTATATTTTTTTATATGCTAAAAGAGAGAGAGAAAATGTATCTATTAATGTGTCCAGGTTTTATATTAAAGCTCTAAAAGTTTAAAATGTTTATTTAAAGGAGGAGATGGTTGATCATGACTCTTAAAATTTTAGTGATAAGATTGTTTTAATGATTTATTACAAAAAATGATAAAGTATTACTTTACTTTCACATGTGAGTGTCTTAAATATGTTAAGGCTTATGTATTGCATAATGGTTCAATGTTCTTGTATAATTCTTTTTAAATGTGTTTATCATCGTAATAATTAAAATATAATCAACTTTACATAATAATTAATTATCTTATATTATAATTGATTGTTATAAATAAAAAAATTAATTATTTAAAGTAATATTCTATCATTGATGCTTAATTCAAACGCAAAATTTACATATAATCCATTCTAATTAAAAGTAATAGGTTGTATTATTATTGAGTTTCTATTATTATTACTTTTCATTCCACTATGATAAACAATATAATTATAAAATAATTATCAGATGCATAGTGAATTAAATTTATTTGTTAAAAGGAAGCCAAAATATCATCCATAACTTTCTCTTTAGGCTTGGAAAGATAATCCAAATGATCTCTACCACTTATATTCATGGTGAAACCATTATCAAATACAACCAAGATTCAAAAAAGGCTAGCCTCCTGATTTGGCTCCAAAGTCTCCTCATGGTATCATCTGATATATAGAAACTCAGTATTTTTACTTTATGCATGAAACCATGAAGTACAAACATACTTCACCATCCACTTTTAATCCAAAAATTCTTATGGAGAGGAATATTTGAGTTATTCTGTGAAATAAGATGGGATATGTGTTAAGCCACTTTGTGGACAACATTGTGCAGGTCTCTTCAATGCTCTATTCCCATTACTATCAGGACTAAAACTACTTATGATATTCTTATTATCCTTTGAAGGAAGAATATATTGGACCCTGCTAGAATGATTTTCATCTTTATCTTAGTGGCAAGAAGAGTTGAAAGAGATTCTCACTTTAAAAAAAAAAAAGGAAAATCCCATATCATAAGTTCCATTCTTTAACTTTCATCTTCATTATTCATCTTCCTCATTTTCAAATCCTAGTGAAAAACTTTGGTGTAGAAATGAAGCTTCCTTTGAACTTTTGAAAACTATTCTTTAGATAAAAGCTATAAACTCCTATTAACAAATTATCTTAGGGAGATTAACACTTTTCCAAGTAGAAAGTCATTATTCAACTCAAGTAACCAACAGGGTTTTTCCCAACCACCACAACTGAATTTCTTCAAGTCTTCAATATAATTCTATGTGCCAGAAGAAAATTTCCTAAAGGTAGAAGACTTAGTAGATGAGCGCAGAAATGTAAAATAAATACGGCTATTTTACATTTACAAATGCGGCTATAGAACTGCATTTGATCAGCACGCATTCGTAAATCAGAGAGATACAAATGCGGCCATAGAGCCGCATTTGTAAATCAAATTTACAAATGCGGTTACTTTAAATAACCGCATTTGTATATTCTTCTGAATAAGGGGTGAGGGTTTAAGGATTTAAGATTTACGAATGCGGCTCTGGTAATAGTCGCATTCGTAAATCACATTTACAAATGCGGCTCTGGTAATAGTCGCATTCGTAAATCACATTTACAAATGCGGCTTTGGTAATAGCCGCATTTGTAAATATTATTTTTTGATTTACAAATGCGGTTTTGGTAAATAACCGCATTTGTAAATAGTGTTTTTTTTTAAGTGCAATTTGTATTGTCCCTAAACCATATAAATTAACCTGCATAATGATCAAACCCAGCCAGATAAATACAAAAATATAGATATAAATTGAGAGCATCAAAATGTACATTTACAAGTAATCAAATTACATATAATAAAACTACTATTGATTACCTATGCTAGACTTATAAAAATTTATGAAATATGTGGACCAAGAATCTCTAACATATGAAATGTCTTCCGAATTCATTGGTGTTTCTTCTGTGAATGGCTGCATTGCAAAATATAGTTGACATAAATTAGTTTATATATATATATATATATATGTTCAAGAATTATAAAAATGATTTAACATATAGTACCTCTTTCCAACCAGTTTTAACACCTAGTCTTATAATGGTAATCATCCATTGCATAATGTAATAGCCACACTCATAGCTTCCTGGTTGTTTATTACACTATAATTCAATAAAAAGTAATATGTTAGTATATTGATAAACAATGATAATAGAGAAAGAAAAAAATTACAAACCTTTATTCTTATCCAGTTCAAATTATTTGAACTGGATCGACCTTTTAGGATGTTATATCCACGCCATGAACTGGTTAATACAAAAAACCTCGTTAGTAGATGGTTAATTAGTAACATATACAAAGTTAAGTTTATAATGTACTTACGTATCAATGATATCCTTAAATTTTGTGGGAATCTTCTTGTGTAGGGAACAAAACCACACAGCGGTCTTATCAACCATTGATAAGACAAGTAACTGCCAATGATGCCTATATCATCAATGAAAAGAGTTAGTAAATATTTAAAACATGAAATAATAATAATTGATGGCATATAATTAAACTTACTCATTAATATAAGGGCATAAATAATTTTGTTTTCCCTATTTTTCCAAGGTGTTAGTGATGTATGCTTGAGTCTCAGATGAGTTTGGTCCAACGGGATTAGTATATGCAGGACCTAAGAATCCATACATATTTTCCTTCCCCTCAGTGATACAGACTCTATGCAAAAACCTACAAGTTTTTAGTTAAAGCATAATCAATAATAATTTAACATAAAGTAAATTGAATAATAGGTAAAGATACTTACATCATAAAAAATTGAATTATACTTATATTGAGCTCCTGTTTCCCAGATATAAATTCTGATAAATCTGTGTTGTACATCATCAGCGGCAGTTCAATGTTTATTTGAAAAAATGTATCATCCCAAGGAACTGGAAAAGGTTCATTGTCAATCTGACTAGCAATGAGACCTAATGAAGCTATAGGATCGTCAATTGGAGCCTCACGTTTCTTCTCCGGACTTGGTGGCCGAAAAGGTTTCTACAAGATAAAGAACATTTGTATTAAATTATATGTAATATATAAATATAAATAAAAAATAATATAATGAAATGAAATTATTACATGAGGTTCGGGTATAAATCGAATGAGCTCTCTGGGCCAGGCAACGAATGTCTGAAATGCATCGACCATAGTGGTTACCTCATCTGAAGGTAGTGGAACACGAGCATCAGGAAATCGTACTTTTTCAACTGTTACCTTCGCCACATCAGGGGAGAGAGGAACGTTATGTAAGGTGGTGGCGTCTTGATAGACTTTTCCAAGGGCCACCACCCGAGGAAGTTTGCCGCCCATTACCAGTAGCTCACAACTCCCCTTTGTGCTCTTGGGAGTGGGACTAACAAGGAGTTCAACACAAAGTTGTTGCGATAGAAACTCTTGTCGCATTCAATCATTCTCCTTTTTCATCTGTAGCCATATCAAATCAGTCTCCTTTCTCATCTCCTCCATTAATTCTTCACGTATCTTAGTCTTCATTTGAGTTTCGTTCTCTTTGGAGGAGGAGGATGATTGCCGTTCTGAAACTCCAAAATATAGTTTAATTCCGACCCCTTGTCCAGCTGCACGAACACGACCAGAGTGCTCAGGTCGTCTAATTGCTTCAACCAGGATATCGTGACGACCTTCAGCAACAAATTTACCGTCAGATTCCAAGGAATCCTGTAAGAGTACACAAAAATCATATTTTCAAGCATTAATATAATTAATGTTTTAAAATAAATGAAAATAACAAAAATAACTTACAATTTTTTCGATGATAACCCCGGATTGCTCAGAACTTGGTGCACCCGACTTTTTAATTCGGGCTCTCTTCCATTTTACATGGCGAAAAGGTGGTGATGGAGGAGAAGTGACCCCTGTTTCCACATTTTCAGACAACGTCCCCTGTTTAGATTTCTCCTTTTCCACCATCAGTGCTTGCTCAAGTTTTCGATACCTCGAACGAGACATAACGTCAGGGTAACATTCTTCAAAGCTATCTCTTGAGCTTTCTTCCGACGATCATGTCATAATTGAAATAAACAAACTGAAGTAAATAAGATAAACTTATTAATGTTATATAAACAAAAAAAGTTAAGTTACTTCACTTACCATCCAAACCTCATTTTGACGGCTTTCTTTAAAAAGACGCCATGTCTCTTCATCAATATGTTTGTACTTTAAACATGGATTTTCGTCTTTAAGGTCGCCAAAAATGTATCTCGAAGTCAGTCTTGACTTAAAGGTACGAAATTTGAGTCCGATATTGGATATAATCTTTGATCGAAGCGGTTCCACATCAGGAATTTCAAAGTTTGCCTGCAAAATAACATCAGCAAATTAAAATTAATCAATGAATATTAAAAAGCATTATATCAAAATGTAAAGCTTACTAGAACATCCTCCCAGATCCTGTTCCGGTCGACCTCTGACACCTCATCCCATGAAGGTTGCATGAAGGTTGAAAGTTCATATGTAAATTCCTTCATTGTGGTCTTTACGGGTTGCATGTACATCATCAACTACATCGTCATCTTTATTAATTATCATTGGCGTGAATGAACAGGGGTCACCATTTTCAATATCATCTATGGTCTCCCCTTGTTTTTTGTCATGTAAAACGACATACCAATGTTCTGACGTAGGATCTTTCACGTAGAAAACTTGAGATGCTTGTTGAACCATTATAAATGGCTCATCTCGATACCCTATCTTTCGAAAGCCCACTAGTGTGAATCCTGAATCATCAATTTTAACCCCACTTTTATTGTCAACCCATTTACACTTGAAAACTGGAACGGAAAACTTAGTGTAGTCAATCTCCCATATCTCTTCTATAAACCCATAGTATGCCATTGATCCAAGTACTGGATTTGTATCTTTCAAAGTCGAAAACTGCATTGACTCGGCTTCAAGAGTAACACCAGAATTTTGAACTGTACTCTTTTCATCCATGGACTTCGTGTAAAATATGTACACCTCTGATGCCAACCAGGTCAAGGTCTCTGATGCCGTTAAATCCTTGAACACCTCGTCTTTAAACCAAGGCATGAAAGTTCTATTATGTTCCATCAAGACCCATTTCTCTGTTTGTCTTGGGTTATTTGCCTTCACAGTGGCTTTATGAGCTTCTATGTAAGGTACAACTTCATCTGTGTTATTCAATATGTACAAATGTGCTTGCAAGACTTCTGATCGAGATTTGCTTACAATATTCACACCACGTAAACATTTACTTGTAGAACGCCTGTGGTGCCATGAATTAGCTGGAACACCTATTGGATTTGCTTTTGTCATGTACTCTGAACAAAATTCAATAATTTCTTCAGCTATGTACCTTTCAATCATTGAAGCCTTTGGACGATAATGATTTTTCACATAACCTTTCAAAATTTTCATATACCGCTCAACAGGATACATCCATCTTAAGTACACTGGTCCACACAATCTAACCTCTCTTACCAGATGCACCACTAGATGAACCATGATGTCAAAAAAAGATGGAGGAAAAAACATCTCCAATTCACACAAGATAACAACAATTTCATTTTGAAGTTCATCTAGTTTTGAGGGATCAATGACTTTACAACAGATGGAAGAGAAGAATTAGCACAAACGGGTTATGATATGTCTAACATTTTTTGGAAAGATCCAACAGATAGCTACCGGCAAGAACTGTTGCATCAAGATGTGACAATCATGAGACTTCAACCCAATTAACTTCAAATCTTGCATTGACACTAGGCTATTCACATTTGAGGAATGTCCTTGTGGCACTTTCACACCCTTTAGACATTGACAAAAACTAATTTTTTCATCTTTTGACATTGTGTAACAGGCTGGGGGCAAATATGTACGCTTACCCATTTCTATGGGTGCCAACTTGCCGCGTATGTTAATCTCAATCAAATCTAAACGAGCATTTAGACCATCCTTCGTGTTCCTGTTAATGTTAAGAAGTGTACCAATTAAGTTATCACACACATTCTTCTCAACATGCATTACATCTATACAATGTCTGACTTCTAACCTCGACCAGTACGAAAGATCAAAGAAGATTGATTTCTTCTTCCAAATATTTGTCACAGATGACTTTTTTTTTTACTTACCGAAGGTGTGGTATATGTTATTTACCTTTTCGTAAACCTCAACACCGGTTAATGGAGTTGGTGGACCACTACCCTCTTGGTGTCCATTAAAGGCTTTTTTCAACCTCCGGTAAGGATGATGACTTCTAAGAAACCTCCGATGCCGAAGATATACTGTTTTCCTTCCATGTTTCAATTATTGAGAAGCAGTGTCTTCTTCGCATATTGGACACGCTTTATGACCCTTAACACTATAACCTGATAAGTTACCATATGCCGGAAAGTCATTGATGGTGCAAAATAACATGGCATGAAGCTTGAAAGTTTCATTAGCAAATCCGTCAAATACTTCAACACCCTGGTCCCACATTAACTTCAAATCTTCAATTAGGGGACTTAGATAAACATCAATATCATTCCCTGGTTGTTTTGGACCGGATATCATCATAGACAACATCATGTATTTTCGCTTCATGCACAATCCAGGAGGTAAGTTGTAAATAACTAGAAATACAAGCCATGAACTGTGATTTGTACTCATATTACCAAACGGATTCATTCCGTCTGTAGCTAAACCAAGTCGGATATTTCTTGATTCTTTACCAAACTCTGGAAAGTCATCATCAAATTTCTTCCATTGAATAGAATCAGCTGGATGTCATTACATGCCATCGCATTTCCTCTCATCTGCATGCCATCTAAGATTCTTAGCATCGTCTGGGTTTGCAAACAAACGCTTCATCCTTGGAATGATGGAAAGATACCACATAACCTTCATTGGGGGTCCATGCTTTTCCATGTCATCAATAGAATCATCATCTTTTTGTTTCAACTTATAACGTGATAACCCACACCTCGGACAACTTTTCAACAATTCAAAATCTTTCTGGTATAATATACAATCATTAGGACATGCATGTATCTTTTTGTACTCCATACCCATTGGACAAAGAATCTTTTTGGCCTTGTAATTACGATTAGGTAGACTATTTCCCTCTAGAAGCATATCCTTCAACAGCTGGAGCAATTCCGTGAAGCTTTTATTAGTCCATCCGTTTATTACCTTCAAATTCATCAATCTTAACACCGCCGACAATCGTGTGAAGTTAGTTGATCCAGGATACAAAGGAGTCTCAGCATCTTTTGACATACTTCCATATCCAAGCGCTTTTGCAAAACACTCAGCTTCCACATCACAAATCATGTCCTCCAATCGATCATCATCTCCATCATCGTGTACTGCTTCATCCATGGTAGAACCCACATATTCTTCAGTTACGGAAACACGTGGTAAATTTAATAATTCACCATGCCATGATATTCGCATTTCCTTTCATCTACATGCCATCTAAGATTCTTAGCATCGTTTGGGTTTTCAAACAAACACTTCATCCTTGGAATGATGGGAAGATACCACATAACCTTCATTGGGGGTCCATGGTTTTCTATATCTTCAATAGTATCATCATCTTTTTGTTTCAACTTTTAACGTGATAACCCACACCTCGGACAACTTTTCAACAATTCAAATTCTTTGCGGTATAATATACAATCATTAGGACATGCATGTATCTTTTTATACTCCATACCCATTGGACAAAGAATCTTTTTGGCCTCATAATTACGATTAGGTAGAGTATTTCCCTCTGGAAGCATATCCTTCAACAACTGAAGCAATTTTGTGAAGCTTTTATCAGTCCATCCATTTATTGCCTTCAAATTCATCAATCTTAACACCACCGACAACCGTGTGAAGTTAGTTGATCCAGGATACAATGGAGTCTCTGCATCGCTTGACATACTTCCATATCCATGCACTTTTGCAAAAGACTCAGCTCCTACATCACGAATCATGTCTTCCAATCGATCATCTTCTACATCATCGTGTACTGCTTCATCCATGGTGGACCCCACATATTCTTCAGTTACGGAAACACGTGGTAAATTTAATAATTCACCATGCCATGTCCAAGTTGTATACGATCGAAGAAACCCATCACATAACAGGTGCTCCCTCATTAAATTAACATCCAATATCCTTCCATTCAAACAATTAACGCACGGACACCTGATCTTTGCTCCATCATGACCACTATTAATCGCGTTACGTTGTGCAAATTGTATAAATTCTTCTACTCCTCTTTCGTACTCATCACTTATACGAACATAATTTATCCAATTTCGATCCATTATATTCTGCAATAGTCATTCAGAATCAGGGTTCTATCTAACATTTTTGACGAGGGTCGAACACCCCAAACTCAATACCAGCACGTATTATTGCCGAAGGTCGAACACCTTCGGACTCAAAACAACAACGATAATTCTATTCAAAACTAACAACTAAACTAACATAATATAAGTACAAATTATAATAAATACTGAATAATATAAATTCAAAAATACAAATTATAATACATAAAAAAATAAAAATTCATAACATTAAAAAAAATCAAAAAAATTTAAAAAATCACCAACCTTGTGTGAGAAGCCTTCGTTGGTGAAGAGTAAAGAAGGAGCGGATAGCGGTGGCGGCGGCAGCGGATAGCGGTGGCGGCGGCAGCGGAACCGGTGGCGCTCAATGAAGCTACGAAGGAGAGAAAAACAAACAAGAACTTATGAATCGGTGCAATGTCAATGTAACAGTGTAAGAAACGAAAACGAATCGGTGCAGCACAAAACTGTGAATATGAGAAACACAAGAACTTACCAAATGTGAATATGAGAAGAACGCGAACGGGAATGTAGCAGGAACAATGCAAACGCGACCTGGAACAAAGCAGCAACAGTGAAAAGGAAAGGCGGTGAAGAGAAATCGTTTAAACTGTGGCGCGTTCCAAATATTTAGGGTAAAAGAACATTTACAAATGCGGCTATCAGGGAAAACCGCATTTGTAAATCAAGCGTATTGATTTACAAATGCAGCTTTACCAATAACCGCATTTGTAAATCAATACGCTTGATTTACAAATGCGATTTTCCCTGATAGTCGCATTTGTAAATAAACATAATTTCAAAAATGTCACCGCGTTTTTTACGAATGCGTTTAAGCGCTGAGCCGCATTAAATAAAGAGCGCTCTTTTCTTATTTTTGTACTTGTTGGAGATCCCACATCGACTAGAGATTAGAGCCTTTCATTGTATATAAGTGGGTGCAAACCTCAACCTCATGAGCCGGTTTTATGGGTTGAGTTAGGCTTAAAGTCCATTTCGTAATATGGTATCAAAGCCATTTTCGAGCATATCCTAGCGAGTGTTTGTGTTGGGCCTATCGTGCCACCCGCTATCGGGCCGCTATCGGACCACCCATAATATATAGTCCCACGCACGAGTTGGTAGTCTCGGCGTGAGGAGGGTGTGTTGAAGATCCCACATCGACTAGAGATTAGAACCTTTTATTGTATATAAGTGGGTGCAAACCTCAACCTCATGAGCCGATTTTATGGGGTTGAGTTAGGCTTAAAGTCCACTTTGTAATAGTACTAGTGATTATAATGAAAAATTAATGGAAGAGATAATTCTTAGAATTATTCTGCCTTTTATGATCATCCTTTGTATGGTATGGTAGCATGACCAAGTCTTAAGTTTATTTGTTCTATTATTCAAACTTCACTATATCTGATTGAACTAAAGAAAAAAAAAAAATATCTAACAAAAAATCCCTTAGATGCTATTTGAATAGCCTCTGTTGTGAATTCTTTGTATCAGAACGATTATAACCAATAATCCTATTTATATTATGACTATGATAAATAAGAACACCAATGATAAGACACCATATACTATAGAAACTCATTTATCCCATTTAATTAGTATTTCTGTTTATTATACCAATAAGTGGCTTGGTCCAAAATTCATATTGAAGATGCATATTATAAAATATTTAATTTGTCAACACACATATATAATAAATAATTTCATATAGAAATTACTTTCTTAAGTATTGACATAATTTGAGAATTAGTTAAAATTATTGTTCATGAAGAATATTTTTATAAGTAAGAATTTAGACGAACCATACGGTTTTAATATTATTCACAACTTAAAAATTAATTCCTTTAACAACGGGCTTTTAGGTATGGATGACCAGAACTCGATAATCTGATAATCGAATTATGACTTACAAACAATAAATGAGTCTAAATAAAATTTGAAAATATTTATTTGCATAAATTTAAGAAAGGCTTATTTCGAAAAGAATTCTGAAGTCATTAGAACAAATAAATAAAAAATAATAAAGTAAATTCCACCAATTTTTAAAATGATTTCTTTTCTCTTCTAACAATTCTCTCGAACACATTTTTTTCGTGGGTAAATTCCTTATCTAGCATCATTTACACTTTTATTTTCTCATCTAGTACTCTTTTGTTTTTATTTTCCTATCTAGCACCCTTTTGTTTTTATTTTCCTATCTAACACCTTTTTATTTTTTATTTTTCTATCTAGCACAATTTCAAAAATAAATAAATAAATAAATAAATAATAAATTTAATTTTTTTTGATAATTTTAATTTTGAATGCATTAAAAAATAAATATTTTTAATGTTTAAAATAGTTAGAAATATAATTAATGAATAAAGAAATGAGTTTTTACAAAATAAAAATAAAAAGGTAATAAATTTAAAATGTTTAGTTTAAATTTTTTTTAAGAATGAAGAAAATAAAAAAATTAAACTCTACACCAACATAAAAGTTGAATCCATAAACATAAATTAATATTTTTTATTATTATTGATGATGTAATCATGATGTTAATTTCAAGTAAAAAATACATAACATAATTATAAAAAAAAAACAAGTTGAATAAGAAGAACTGATATGGACATAAGAGAACATGATCGAACAAAAAAATGTTCATATTGTCAAACACCAAGACACACGTAAAGAACCTGTTCCAACATTACTGGATTATGCATTTCTCGTCATTTATGTTTCATTTCTCACAAACTATTTAACGTACCATTGAAGAAAATATTAAATGAATGATCATCTTTCATTTATTTTCCTTTTTATGATCAACATATATTTATTTAGTATCGTCTTATATCTCTTATTTTGATTTTTTTATATCTTTTATTTTTATCTTATTTTGTTTTGCCTTTATTTTATATCTTTTATGTTTTTAGTTATTATTTATTTCTGTCATTCTTTATTTATTTCTGTTTTTTGTTTTTATTTTATTGTTGCTGTTTTTATTTTCTAGACTTATTTATTTTTGCATTTTTTTCTTCTCATTTTTAAGCATTAAGTGTAACATTTGCTTTAGTTATTTTTTAGGATTTTGCATTTAAGGTAGACACTTCAATATTATTTGTGTGTCCACTATTAATTAATACTAATTGACTTTGATTTTTTTATAATTATGTCCTATATTTTTTACTTGAAATTAACATGATTACATAATCAATAATAATAAAAATAAATACTAATTTATGTTTATAGATTCAACTTTTATGTTGTTGTAGAGTTTAATTTTTTATTTTCTTCATTCTTAAAAAAAATAATTCTAAACTAATGTCGGAAGTTGATGCAACCTTTGCTGCTCAAATCCTGTCCTCATTTGCTGAGTTGCTTAATCCAGTTTATGAAGTTCGGACATTTCTCTTAAATAGCGTGTCCGTGTCGGACACTCGTATTGGTGTCGACACTCGTATCGGTGTCGACACTTATCGATGAAATACAATTATAACACGGTTCTAACACAATTTTAAAAAAGATAAATACAATAATTTTCTTTGAACAAATTCTTTTGAACCAATTATTAAAAACATCTTCATATTCTCAAAAAAATCTGAAATATATTTGTGCATATAAATATTTATTGTTAATTTATATAATTCATAATTATATAATATATAGATTCATGTACCCGTATCATATATTTTAGGGATTATACGTATCTCTATATCCGTGTCGTGTCAGTGTCTATATCCATGTTTGTGTTATATAATTCTCATTTCATCAAGAAAAGGAGGACCAATTCCCAAGGAAGAGTCTCTAAAGTTGTATTGTTCCTACAGTTAAAGCTTAAAGGTATACACAAACGTCTTACTCATTTCCTAATTGATCAAATTTCGTATTTTCCAACAATCATTCCTAATACCCATGTTTGGTAAAAGAGGCTTTTATCCAGAAAGGGGGTGCAAAAAGAAATTCTTATGGTGCATAAAGTAAAGCCCTTCATCCAATGAAGGAGACTTGTTTTTGGGCCACAAGGGGAAATAACTTCCTTATATGTATATGTACGTCGTATAAAGGAAGGGGAAAAAAGGGTGAAGAAGAAAAAAAGTTAGGTAAACGGAAACAATAACTCACGAAAGCAAACCTAGAAGAAGCATTGGTGTTCCTGAATTTCTTCACTCACTCCAATCTCAGAGTCAGAGTGATGGTCGCAGCAACAGCAACATCATCCACTCTCTCCAAACCTCCCTCTCTGCCTTTCAATCACACCCATGTTTTTCCCAAAACACCCTCAATACTCCCCACCCTCCCTCGCCCCGCCGTCAAACGTCTTTTCCTCGTATCCTCCAAAAATCCCCTTTCCGACGTTCTCTCTGTCCCAACCGCAGCAGCCACCGCCTGCGATGACGACAAGCCGCGCGAGGAGTGCGGCGTCGTGGGCATCTATGGCGACCCGGAGGCCTCCCGTCTCTGCTACCTCGCTCTCCATGCGCTCCAGCACCGCGGCCAGGAAGGCGCCGGAATTGTAACCGTTAACAACAACGTCCTCCAATCCATAACCGGCGTTGGCCTCGTCTCTGACGTCTTCAACGAGTCCAAGCTCGACCAGCTCCCTGGCAGCCTCGCAATCGGCCATGTCCGGTACTCCACCGCCGGCCAGTCCATGCTCAAAAACGTCCAGCCCTTTGTCGCTGGTTACCGATTCGGCTCCGTCGGTGTGGCCCATAATGGTAACCTCGTCAACTACGGCACCCTTCGCTCCAACCTCGAGGACTCCGGCTCCATCTTCAACACCACCTCCGACACCGAGGTCGTCCTCCACCTCATCGCCACCTCCAAGCACCGTCCCTTCATCCTCCGCATCGTTGACGCCTGCGAGAAGCTCAAGGGCGCCTACTCTATCGTCTTTGTCACCGAGGACAAACTCGTGGCCGTTCGTGACCCATTCGGCTTCCGTCCCCTCGTCATGGGGAGGAGAAGCAACGGCGCCGTGGTCTTCGCCTCCGAAACCTGCGCCCTCGATTTGATCGAAGCGACATACGAGAGGGAGGTTTTTCCCGGCGAGGTTGTCGTGGTTGATAAAAATGGTGTCCAGAGTCTCTGCCTAATGTCCCATCCTCAACCCAAGCAATGCATTTTCGAGCATATCTACTTCGCGCTTCCCAATTCGGTTGTTTTCGGGAGGTCCGTGTACGAGTCCCGCAGAAGATTCGGGGAGATTTTAGCATCTGAGAGTCCCGTGGATTGTGATGTGGTGATTGCTGTTCCTGATTCTGGGGTTGTGGCTGCGCTTGGGTATGCTGCAAAAGCTGGCGTTCCCTTTCAGCAGGGTTTGATTAGGTCACACTATGTTGGGAGGACTTTCATTGAGCCCTCTCAGAAGATTAGGGACTTTGGCGTGAAACTCAAGCTCTCCCCCGTGCGTGCTGTGCTTGAGGGTAAACGTGTGGTGGTTGTCGATGATTCCATTGTGAGGGGAACCACCTCATCCAAGATTGTTAGGTTGTTGAAGGAAGCTGGTGCCAAGGAGGTTCACATGAGGATTGCTAGCCCTCCCATTATTGGGTCTTGTTATTACGGGGTTGATACTCCCAGTTCAGAAGAGTTGATTTCTAACAGAATGAGTGTGGAAGAGATAAGGGACTTCATTGGGTCGGATTCGCTGGCTTTTTTGCCCTTTGATAGCTTGAAGAACTTGTTGGGGACTGAAAGTCCTAATTTCTGCTATGCTTGTTTCTCTGGGAATTACCCTGTGGAGCCTACAGAGCTCAAGGTGAAGAGGGTTGGGGACTTCGTGGATGATGGTTTGAATGGTAGCTTGGAGTCTATTGGTGGTGGTTGGGTTCAAGCGAACCCAAACCAAATCAAGGCTGGTAGTTAGTGGTAATAGTTTTTCACAATTATCTCCTGTTTCTGGTTTTGTTGCAGTGTTAAGCCTAATGGATACTACTTATGTGATCTGGTGAGAGATAATGTCGGTCAAACCATGCTTTCAACCGTACTGTGGTGAGCTTCGTTAGTTCATTTGGATTCTGAAGGCCGGTTATGCATGTCTCATCTGATATATGGAGCTGCTTGTGTTATTTAGAATTTAGACAAACCATGGTATAAGAATTTTGATACTTTTCATTACATTACTCTTTTTTTTTGCTTTTCAATACAGGATCTTTTCAAATACACCTTGGATTTTCTTGGATGGTAGTTTTCCATCTCTTTTTTCTTGTATATATATTTGTTCTAGTCCCTGAAACAGAGGAGTAAACATTTTAAAATAAACACAACTTTTTGTTTACTTGGTAATTTAAAACTGTAGAACACAGTTAAGAGTGGTACAATGTTTTGTTCTGTAACTGTAATAAAATGAAAAGCCAAGTTTTCATGTAGCAATAAATGCAAAATTGGTAGTTATCAGTTTAAGGGATAGGCTGATACAAGACGGTGCGGTATATGTGTTTAATTTATATACTCCAAGGCCACATTTGTTTCACAAAATCTTGTTATATTCCTGGGAATATAAAAATAAGATTATTTATTCTTATGTTTGTTAAAAAATTGTATAAAAAGTTTTTATTCTCAAAGTGTCTCTAAGTTTTTTTTTTTTAATTTCTTTTAGCAATCAAAGACTAGGATTAATTCCACAACTAAAGGGATGCTCTTCTTCTCAAAGAAGATAAATGACTTACCAGAAAAGTCACATGACAATTTTCTTTATAAATCTAATGAGGGAATTTTTCTTTGGGGCAGGTTCTTTTTCCATGTCATTTGATTCACCGCATATCAAATATACAGCTATGTTCTTGACCACCAATCCATGACCAAAACTTACAATAAATTTGACATTATTAAAGGAAATTACCTTGTCATGCTTGTGTTCACTTTGTGTAATTAGGCATTAAGACACTTGTAAAACATTAAGTTGCGACGATTTCAGGGTTTGATAAATAAACAACACACAGAGCCATCGAAAGAAACAGAATGTCCCTCACCATATGGGCCAACCAATGAGGATGGTTGTCACCTGGAAGAGAAACATCACAAGATTCACTGTTTTCCAATCCCTCAGAAACATTATTGCTGAGAGTATTGATATTGAGGAATTCATTGTAACTTCCAACACCAATCAAAGAAAACCTCAAGCGAAGCTTTGAAATTCTTGATTCTGTAAAATTTACACCGTATTCGACAAGAATTGTTTTTACTTGATTAGATAGCTGAAACTCGTGTCACCTTGAACCAAAATACTTAGAAGATTTACGAGGCTGTTATGTGTACCGGTCGAACCCGAACAATCAAAGTCATGATTAAATAACGAATACATAATAAGTAAATGTCAAAGAGATAGTTTCAACTGAAATTGAATGAGTTAAAGACACACCTCGAAGTACATGTTAAAGACACACCTCGAAGTACATTCCCTAAATATCAAGAAGTCACTATATGTTCTAAAAACCACTAAATACATCTGAGTGAACGAATTACCTAACCCACATAAGTGGGGTCAGGTCAACCTATAGATAGGATTTTCGAAAGGAGGAAAATGTACGTTTTCATATCCTGAGAGAACAGACTAAAATATTAGTACTGGCTTGAGTGTTGGAGTGCAATCACAGGTACCCGACCGGCGGAACACGCATGTAGCGAGAGAAAAAACTTCGAAAGATTATAATACTACCAATACAATAGCGAATTGTGTACCAGTGGATAAATATTACCTAGGCCCTCTCATCCATAGAGGTACATTCTTACATTATGTAATGACACAAGGTCACGCCAATTATTATTCTCCATACAAAAGATCGGGGATTCAGTGTTGATGATATGCAAGACCGAATGATAGAAGGAAAAATACTATTTGACAATCCTTCAAATCCACGTAGGGATATATATCAGTGCTTTTTTAGCTTACAATTGAAAAGGGCTTTCACAGAGTTATCAAGGATTTCATCTGCGCTATATCTTCTTCCAATAGTCAATCTTGAAACAATCAGAGAGGGTGAAAGTTCTTAAAGAATTCAACTTATATACCTATCTTGGGAGATTGCTTAGACTTGTGCAGTCTTTCAAATGTATCAGTGGTAGATTGCAGAGATCTCCCGTGGATTGGTTTACCTTGCACAAACTTGGGCAATCTTTTAGAATGAGTTTTTCAAGAAATGGTAGTCCTGAAAAGTTAGGTGTTTCTCTCAAGAACTTGGAGTGACTAAGATTAAGGGATTTTAGCCACCCTAAAACATGGGGTAGTTTCCAGACAAGTTGAAGATTGCTATGTTTTAGATCAAATGGAGTTACATTTTCCATATGAAAGTTATTTAGTATGTATTTAAAAGGAAACCCTTGCCAACAAATCCATCTTAGTTGTTTAATGAGATTGGTGGAGAGAAGAAAATAAAGGTGAATATAATTCTCATATAGCACCTTTTTATTTTTCCATCTAACACCTCTTTGTTTTTATTTCCCTATCTAACATCATTTCAAAAGCAAAATGTTATATAGTTCCTATCTTCAAAGAGTAAGAAGATGAGCTGCAATAACAACCCATTACTAAGAGGGCTTTATTTATGATATATAATCAATTCAAGTTGACAACTTAATAATTATATAGTTATTGCTACCAAATAAAAAAATCAACTCTATTTAATAGCTTCCTTTTGGATACTTTTAAATGAATCTCATGCTTTTGCATGTTTGATTGCAAATTTCCATGTCTATTTCGTATTATTTGAATTCACTACAAATGTCATGCCTCTTTTATCAATTTAAATGCATACTCTTTTTTTGTTGTCACATTAATGACAATGAGTATATAGTATTGGTAACAGTTGATTGAGAATACGAACAAGATAATCTTATGAAACGAGGATAAGCACAAAAGGTTCAAATAAAGTCTATTCATTCATGAAACCCACCTCCTTTACTATTCACTTTGGTTTGCTAATTATTTTGAAAGTACGAGAAATTTCTTAGTATATAAATCTTTTAAGAGTGTGTAATATACGTAGAACTATATATGATGAAATGTGTATTACTATATAAGAGTGTGTATTACTATATATTTGGCTTATGACTTAGTATTACTTTTCTCTTTGTAACCTCCTTCTTTGCTTATGGATTTGTTGGTTTTTGGTCCATTTCCTTTTCTGCCTTTTGCTTTTTGTACCTCTGTACTCTTCTCTTTTTCAATAAGATAATAATATCAATCTCCGTTCTTCTCTTTGACTCACTCCTTCTAATATATTCTAGGGTTTGTTCTTCATTTGCTTCTGTTGTTTCTTCACGAGCGTATCTCCTCAGTTTTTGTTTTGCAGCGATCTTCAACTTCTTAGATAAAGGCTGCACCATATCAATTCTAACTTGCATCCTATCATTTTTCTAAATTTCCAAAGTAAATATAATTCAAAAATAAAAAATATATTCCGAACAAAAAAATCTGGAACACAAAATTGAAAACGCATTCAGAAAAAAAAATTTGGAATTTAAAAATGTGTTATGGTTAATAAAGCTAACATGTCTCGGGTCCAACCAATTTTGCCATCCCTTGCTATGTCATGTGTTTCTTTTTCGATTTATTGGTTCATTGTTGCTAAAACTAATATTTCTTTTCTTTTAGATATTGCATAGGAACGACCGACACAATCAGATCAATCGACCCAATCGAAAAATAGTTATCTCTACCTTCATCCTAACGAAATCCTCACCGCTCTGTTGGTTTTGTCGGTTCTTTACTCAACAAATTACCACTCTTGGAGCAGATCAATAATAATTGCATTGAGTGCGGAAAATAAAGTGGAGTTCGTTTTGGGCTCTCATCCCCACCCAAACAAGAATCATCTAACTTATTCAACGTGGAACAAATGTAACAACATGGTTGTCTCCTAATTAGTTCATTTGGTTCTCATTCCTATTAGGCAAAGCATTATATGGGTGGATATGGTTGTATATATTTGGAATGATTTAAAAACGAGATACTCTCAAGAAGATTTTGTTAAAAAATTATATAATGTAAATTAATTTTATAATGTAACTCATGTGAAATAGATTTTTGGCCTTGGGTTAGTAAAATAAATGATTCATTGGTCAATATGAGAGGTTATATATATATATATATATATATATATATATATATATATATATATATATCTTATGATACCTGATGAAATCTAATCTGATGGAGATTAGAAAACATTAAGAAGATAGGGTTTTGTCTTTGCAGAGAAGGTTGTCTCATTGTTGTTGAGAAAAAGAGAATTGAAGAAAATGCTCACATAAAGACTTTCATGAAAAAAGGTAACTATGTATCTCTATTATAATTGAATTCTATATCTCTATTATAATAGAATATATAGAATGTGAAAATCATAATTTGTAAGATCTTTATGTCATGCAAATAAGTTTTACACGTGGTATCATAGTAACTTTGTTCAGTTTATGATTCTCCATTAACAACGTTCCAAATTTTATGACATTTTTAAAATTAGGAATTTATGAATGGAAGTTTTATATTTGGTAATTAAATTACTAAAAAAAATATATGACCGTGAATGATATGATGAAGGCAAAGGCATGTTTATTTTATTTTTCTCGCAGCAATTTTTTTTTTTCGTTTGCGAAATTTTTATATGATTAAGGTGCAGTTTGCGAATTATTGGATTAAGGTGCAATTTACGAAATTATTGTAGGAATAAGGTGTCGTTTGCATGATTGGCAAAAGCCATTAACGCTTCCGTATGCACTCTGTACCTGATTAATAACAATTAATGGGGCCCACGTTGAACGAAAAGAATAACCTAACAATTTATGGGACACACATGCATTGAATGAAAAGAATGACCTCTAATCTTTTTTTTTTCTCATTCTTTACTGCACCTTATACTAACGTTATTATATTATGCCTTAAGAGCAATTATAGGGCCCACATGAATGACCAAGTTTGTTTTTTAATTTTTATTGAATTCTTTACTGTACCTTACATATTATATTATGTCTTGTAATACAATTTGTATTCCTTTATAGAAACTTGTATCCTAAACGTAAAATTAATTTCATAATGCAATTGTTTGAATTAAATGTATAATAAATTTGTAATCACAAAAGTAAATCTTTATATTTTATTTAATTTTAAATTAATGATGAATTTTATTTCAACTATCTATTGAAATGGATGTTAAATTATAAATGATTGATATATAGGTAAATTGAAATTCATTATTATAAGGTATTTATAGATCATCTAAAGGTTGATTAGTTGTTCTTGTAATCAATGGTTGTGAACATGCATTATTAACTTTATTTATATATTCAAAGATAATGAATATTTCTAGTTAATGCATATGTCTTGTCGAATAATATTAATATTATTAACATCATTATGTTTTGTGTATTAATGTATCACCCAAAGGAGAACATTATACATATAATGTTTGTTTCTTATCTGAATGAATTTGTATTGTATGTTTAATTTACGAATCAAAGTATTAATGTTAAACATGTATTAATTACACTATCTATCTATTCCTGTATCTTTACATTCGCATGCTACGTTTGTTCCCATCTTTAATGGATTAAATTTTTCTGATTGGAGTGAACAAGTCCAATTTCACTTAGGTGTATTAGATCTTGGTTTGACTTTTCAAATTGAGAAACCTGTTGCTACTATTGATACTAGTACCAATGAAAAGAAAGCTCATTATAAGATTGGGGAAAGGTCAAACAGACTTAGCTTGATGTTTATGCGAATGAACATAACGAGTAATATTAAGTTAGTTATTCCCAAAACTGAGAGTGTAAAAGAATTTGTGAAATTTGTGGAAGAGCTCCCAAACTACTGATAAGTCTCTCTTTGGGACATTAATGAGTACCTTAACTACCATGAGATTTGATGATTCTCGTACTATGCATGAATATGTCATTGAGATAACAAATATTGCAACAAGACTTAATTCTCGTAGAATGACAGTGGATGAAAATTTTCTTGTGCAGTTCATCTTGAACTCATTAGCGTATGAGTATGGCCCATTTCAAATGAACTATAATACCATGAAAGACAAATGGAATGTGCATGAATTGCACAATATGTTAGTTCAGAAAGAGATCAAACTTAAGATCAAAGAAACCACTCCATTCATTATGTGAATAATCAAGGAGCTAAAAAGAAAGTTCATAAGAAACATGGAAAAAGTAAAAAACCATCAAAGATTAACAAGCCCTCTACTAAAATTCAGAAGAAAAATGACAAATGTCATTTATGTGGGAAATCTGGACATTTCCAAAAGGACTACTTTAAACATAAAGCTTACTTTGAAAAGAAAGGTGAGCACAATGCTTATGTATGTTTTGAATCAAACTTAACTAAAGTTCCACATAATACTTGGTGGATTGCTTTTGGATCGAAAACTCATGTTTCTAATATGATGCCAAAATTCCTTTCATGAGGAATAAAGTGAAGGTTCTAGTGAAAGTTCTCGGGACTTATCATTAAATCCTTGACATTGAATTTCATTTAGACTTGTTTGATACTTTTTATGTACCTAATATTTCTAGGAATTTAGTTTCTTTGTCTAAATTGGATGTTGTTGGATACTTTTAAGTTTGGGAATAATTGTTTCAGTTTGTATAAACGTACTTGCATGATTGGATATGGTACACTTTATGATGGTTTATATAAATTGAGTCTTGATAATTTATATGTTGAAACTCTTATGACCTCGCATCATAATGTTGCTAGTAAACATAGTTTAGTGAATGCATGTTCTGGTTACTTGTGGCATAAGCGTTTATGACACATTTCCAAAGAAAGGATGCAAAGATTAGTACAGAATGAAATACTTTTGAATTTAAATTTTACTGATATGAATGTATGAGTGGATTGTATTAAAGGTAAACAAATAAAACACACAAAGAAATGAGCCATAAGAAGCACTCAACTTCTTGAAATTATATACACGGATATATGTGGACTTTTGATGTAAATTCCTTCAATAAAGAAGGTATTTTATCACCTTTATTGATGATTTTTCACATTATGGTTATGTCTATCTATTACATGATAAAGCTCAAGCAGTGAATGCCTTGGAAATGTATATAAATGAAGTGGAAAGACAATTAGACAGAAATGTGAAAAATGTTAGGTCAGATAGAGGTGGTGAATATTATGGAAAGTATGATGAAAGTGGACAATACCTTGGTCCATTTGCTAAGTTCCTTGAGAAACGAGGTATTTGTATTGAGTTTATGGGAGTATAAGTTCAAGAGGGGGTGAATTGTACTTAGTATAATTTTCACAAGTGACTTATTTAACCAATTCTAACAGTAAAAACTGACTGTTTCTAGAAATAATAGATTCAAATTTCTCAACCAGATGGTTGCTTAAAAGAAACAACAGGCTAATATCAGAAACAACTTATAAATTCACTTTTACAGTTTATCCACTTTCTTAAAATTAGATTTAATGCAGTAATATTAAAACTGTTTTAATTCTATATCAGTTGTTAATAACTTGATTTAAAACATGAAGGAATCAAAATTAAAAGATCTTGATTAGTTCCAAAACATAATGACTAGCAAGATTTGAAACAAAAATCAATTAGGATCAAGTTCTTTTAAATTCAGATTTAAAACAAAATTATTAGAAACAATTCTTTAATCTTTGATGCCTTATTGGATACTTGATTCACAACATTGAAAGATTCAAATATCATAACACTTTGCAATTTTAAAAACAGTTAAGCATTTAAAGACTTTATCAACAGAAAAACAACAAATTTAATCTTGAAACAACAAATTCATTTTTAAACCAATTTTAATATTTTCAGATTTTAAAAGACATTAGTATAAGGACAGAAAAACACATAAGATTTTATACTGGTTCACTCAAAACTAAGCTACATCTAATCCCATCGCTAAGATGGATTTCACTAGTTCACAACAATCTTTTACACAAGATTACACAAAATCAATTCTTTAACCCTTCAAGAACCAAAGATACACACTGAAAAACACTATTTTAGCAATCCTATACTTCAAGAAACTCTATCTTAGAAGCATATTAGCACAACATTACAAAGAAAGGAAAGTAGGGAACAAGCAAACCTTATTTGCAGACTTAGGAGACTCAAACTGGACCTCTACAACTGCAACACCTTGAAGAAGCCCCTAATCACCAACCAATGTGACAATGACAACACAAGAACTTCAAAAGTTTTTTCAGAAAAACTTTCCAAAAACTAAAATCTCTTAAGAACCTCTCAAAAACTCTTTAAAAGCAGTAAGCAATGTGTATTCAATGGATGATTTGCACTGAAAACCAACTATCCTTTTATAGGATAAAAAACAGAACTGATTTGGCAAAAATAGTTTCAAATAAGTTAAAAAATAATTGATTAAAAGTTGAGAAAACAAATTGTATTTTGAAAAAACACTTGGTGGAAACATAACCAACATTTGAGAAGTTGAAAACATAATGTGGGAACAAAGCTAACTTTTAAAAACCAAACTGATGTTTGGAAACAAAACTGTTTTAGTTTAGAAAAGTTTTAAATCAATTGTTTCATAAAAAAACATATTGAAAAACCGGTACAGTCCAAAAAAACAAGTTGTAAAAAGCTTTAACAGATTTTTGGAAACAAAACTATTTTAGTTCAGAAAAGACACTTAAGCAAATCTATCTTAGCTAAGACAATAAAGAATACATGGCAACATCCATACAATAACTCTTCAAGAACCTTTTCTTCATCAAACACCTTCATTTAGCACACTAGTTGACTAGTCTTCAAGATCTCCAACAATTTGTGCTCAATACACAAAGTCAGGTACACCACAACAAAATTGTGTGTCAGAAAGGCGAAATCGAACCTTAATGGATATGGTTAGGAGCATGTTAAGTAATTCATCTTTACATGTATCACTATGGATGTATACTTTAAAAAATGCCATGTATTTGTTGAACAAGGTTCCTAGTAAGGCAGTTCGAAATACACCTTTTGAATTGTGGACAGGTAGGAAACACAGTTTGAGACAATTGCATGTTTGGGATTTGGTAAGTGCCAGATTTCATTAATATTTTATATTAAAATATAGACATTTATGAGTATTAATTGATAAAATAAACATAAAATAACTTCTAATTTATGAATTTATACCTTTTTACATTTTTTTTATTTTAATTTGAGTAAGAACGATTTATTCCCAAATTTGTGTTAATTTCAGGATTCTAGGGAAGAATGGAGATGATATGGCAAACATAGAATATACAAAGCTAAAAAGGGAAAGTTCTAACGCACCAAACATTCACCAAAGCTCGCCCAAACTTGCCTGAGCTAGACGCCACCAGAGAATCTCACTCAAGCGAGCTCAATCTCGTCTAAGCAAGATTGCTCTAGTAAAGTTGGTCCTTTTTCGTGCTTCTCACCCAGGCCAGCCCAATAACACCCAAGCGAGAAGACACTTAGCTCACGCAAATTAGGTTAAATAGGAGACTTGAGGCATAACCCTGTATGTAGAAGATTGAGAGGAAAACACCATTGATTGAATTGTAATCTAATTGGGAGAATAAGAGGTGTTAGAAACCCTAGAGGAGGCAACTGTTAAGGAGCAACATCCATAATCTTATTTTCTTGTTGTCCCTGTTTGTAACAACCATCATGTGTGGCTATTCTACCCTTTGAGATTGAGAGTAATCTTTTCAAACTCTTATGTATTGAGGTGATATCTAAACATAATATTTTTTTATTGATTGATGATTGGTATTATCATTTTGTTAGTAATGCTAGTTCGCCTTGATCTTGAAATTTAGATTTGACTGGAAAGTACTTCTAAGTTTCTGACCCAAATGATAATGCTTAACATATTTGAATGCTATGAATAAGTTTGAAATGTTAATTGCTATCATCGTCTGATCTTACTGATAAGAAGTTTTTATAAATATGCGAGGAATCATTATTTAGAAAGCATCTTAATAATTTTATATGCGAAGAATCGATATAAATGATTTTTATACGGGCATCAATATGAATCAAAGGACACAATATTGTCATGCTAATCAAAATACAAAAGAGTGATAAGAATGAACCCCAATCCCTATTTTTCCAATTGAAACAACAAATTTTTTGACTTGTTTTCTTATTAGTCATTGCCATCATAAAAAATTCCAACAAACTTTATTATTTTATTTTCTATTTAGTAAATATTTTATTTGAATATTCAACTGTTCGTTGTGGGTTCGATATCCATCCTTAAGGACAAATTATTACTTCTGACAATGCGATGCACTTTTTGTAGAAAAGTCATCAAGTTTTGGCGCCGTTGTCGAGAAACAATTGAATTTTTGAGTAAGAATTCTTAAATATTGTGAATATTCTAACTGTTTTTATTTTATGTTAATAATTATTATATTTGTTTGTTGTCTTTATATTTGTTTACTATTTTTATTTTGTTTTATTTAATTACAATTATTTTTGTTTATTTTAATTTGTAGATCTGCTTATACTTGTTTTAATTTATTTTTAGATTTATTTTAAATTTATTTGTTTTTATTTTATCTTCCTATTTAACTTGAATTTATTTTATTCTATTTATTTTTCAATTTTAAATTAAAAAAAATTATCTCGTTACTGCTAGTGAATCATTGTGCTAACCCTTGAATTAATTGTCTTATATGATATTGAGATGTCAATTTTTCAAAGACCAATTATTATTTGAAGTAGAGATTGAAAGGGCAACCAAAAGAAACAGAAAGACAAATAAAAGAGAGACAATGAGATACGAGAGAGGAATCCTCAACCACTTTTTTTCTCACTAATATTTTTTAAGAAGGAAAGCAACATGGGAGAAGAGCAAACACCACCACCCCCTAGGAGGACACTTGGAGATTATGCCATGCAGTAACGACCAAAGATTTTTTCTAATATTGCAATATCTACTACCACTAGGGCCTTGGAGATGAAACCCGCTTTCCTTAGTCTCATCAGTACCCATCAATTCACAACAATGGATCATGAGGATCCATATGCACATTTGGGTACATTTTATGAATTGGTGGGAATAATGGATTTTCAATAAGGTGATATTGAAACTGTTTATATGCGCTTGTTTCCTTTTTCATTGGTAGTAAAGGCTAAAGAATCACTCAAATCACATCCAAATCAAAGACTTACTAGCTGGAAGAATGCATAAGAAAAAATTTTGAAAATATTTTTTCCAATCTCTCGCTACATCAAAGCAAAGTCTGAAATCTCTATGTTTAGACAAGGAGCAGATGAAAGCTTTCTGTGAGACATGGGGGAGATTTAAGAAAATGTTGAGAAAATGGCCAAATCATGGGTTTGAAGATATTGCTCAACTGAGCATATTTCTTAATGGTCTTAGATCTGACACTAAGATGCTCATAGATGCTGCAGCTGGCGGAACAATGATGGTTGTTGATGTAGAACAAGCGATAAGGATTATTGATGCATTGGTATCAACTGATTATGAAGACCAACATGATAGACAAGGTATCAAAAGAAAAGGTGGTTAGAGTTAAATACTTCAGATGCACTCTTGACTCAAAATAAAATTTTGACATAGTAAATTGAGACTTTAATTGCAAAAATGGCTAAATTGCCACAACAATTACAAGCCGTGCAATTATATAAGAGTCAGAGACAACCAATTAGATGTGATTTTTGTGGAGGTGATAATCCCAATGGTCACTGTTCCTATCAAAACAATTCATCTGGAGTAGAAGTAAATTACATGGGTAATCAAGAAGGCAAGGTGGTTTCTCCAACAACAATAATTATTCTCAAGGTTGGAGAAGCAATTAGAATCAAAATTTTGGGTGGAATCAATATAGTGGTTCATCCAACAAGCAAGGTCCTTTCCAACAACAACAACAACCCCTATATCCTCCAGTTACTGAAAGATTGAACAAATTTGAAGATTCCTTGGAGAAATTCATGAAAGCTATTATGGCCTGTCAAGAGAATAATATGGCAGCAATAAAAAATATACAAATTCAGGTGGGACAGATTGCCAAACAAGTAGCAGAGAGATAACGTGATCATTTTTCAGCCAACGCCCAAACCAACCCAAAAGAGCATTGTAATAAAATTGTCTTTGAAAGTGGTAAAATAGAAGGAAAAGGGGATGGTAATAATGTAGTGGCTGAAAAGGAAAGGAAAATGAGATTGAGGAGGAGAGAGATGAGAAACAAAGAAAAGTGAGGAAGGAAAGATTAATAGAAAAAGTGAAAATAAGGAGAGAGGTGTTCTTGAAAAAGATGTATCATGTTCTCATGCTCCTTCAAAAAAAGAGAAGGAAATGATTTTTTTTTTGATAATTTGCTCCCTAAATATTATTTTAGTAGAAAATCTAAAGCAAGATTCAACATTTGAGAGATTTATGAAGAATATGAGTTATATTGCAAAGAAAAATATATAGTTGGAGGTTGGATGCAATGCCATTATTAAAAAAAGTTTGTCTAAATAATCCAAGGACCCAGGAAGTTTTAATCTTCCCGTATCTATAGGTGTTTTTTCTGTGGACAAGGACTTGCTAGATTTGGGGGAAAGCATAAATCTAATTCATTTGACAATGCTGAAGAAAATAAAAGATTTGGAGATTAAACCTACCAAGATGACATTACAGTTGGCTGACAGAGTAACCAAGTATCCGTATGGTGTGGTTGAAGATGTTTTCGTTAAGGTGGATAAATTGATAGTTACTAGAATTAAAATTGATATTGATAGGGGAAAACTTAAAGTAAGAACTCAATCTGATGAGACAACTTTTAATTTTTTTTTTATGATTTGAAAAATTCTAATGCAGGGAAGGAATGTTTACAAAAAGATACACCAAAGGAAGTCTTTCCTGACACTAAAGAGCGATTGGACCTTTCAAGTTTATTTGAGGAAGTTATACATCATCATTTTCCAAAGACAGTTGTCAACCTTGAGATAAACCGACATCAAGCTAGATGACGCTAAATGAGCGCTTATTGGGGCGCAACTCTGAAATAGGATATTGAAACAAATGCAATAGATACAATTGGAGCAAAGAGCAACATGGGAGCATAAACAGATGTAGGAATTTGCAAATCATAGAGGGATAATGAGATTACAACAAGATATTTATCAAAACTTCCCTCAAGGGCAACCCAACCCATACATGCTTCCCTTGAAAGAGACAGATGTCAAGGTATATGACGTTAACGAGCATTTACTGGATGGCAAACTAGTACATATTTTAGCGTTATGGTTTGTTATTTTTTGTTTTGATTTTTACTTTTAAAAACCATGTTTTTCTGTAGAGAAATTCGCCCAGGCGTCACATGTCTCGCTTGGGTGGGTTTGACGTCGTAAAATTCGAATTTTGTGCAGGGAACCGCCCTGGTGCAGTATATCTTGCCTAGGCGACTTAGGAAGACAAACACAGGGGGTGCTCTCTAGAGTTATCTCGCTTAGGCAAGTTTGACGATGTGAAATTGAGTTTTCTTATAAGGAATCTCGCCCAAGCAAAATATCCTTTTTTTTTTTCAAAAATAATAAAAATAAAAATTTCCTCAAAGGCAACCCACTCCTTACATGCCTCTCGATTAGTTTGAAGCTTATGTATCTTGACCTCGGGACATGTTCTATTATTTAGGGGGGTAGATTCAGCAAATGAAGCAGACCCATCTAGAGTAGATGAAGACTTTAACACAGAGTTGGATGACTTCTTAGGAAGAGAGGATTGAACAAAATATGGTTTTCTCTTTCTAATTTCCTTTTATTTTCAGTTATTTGAATTTTGTTTTATTTTCCTATTTATTTTTTTATTTTTCGGTTGTTTTTTTTTCTATTTATTTGATTATTTTGTTAATTTTTAATGGTTTGAATTGCTATTATTGAATTATATGCTTGATTTATTTTTAGTTTTAATTTAATTGGTTTTCTAGTTTTATTTTTCATAAATAAAAAAGAACGGAAATATTAAAATTGGGGAAAAAAGGGAATTTGTGTTTAAATATTAAATAGTGAGATGAATTAGACAGGTTAAAAGAGAAAATATGATTGAATCCATATTTAAAGGTAGTTGAAATTGTGAAATGTGAAATTTAACAAGATGACTGATTAGAATAGAGAATGACAAAACAATAAGGAATGAAACCAATTAAACCAAGTGAGTGTATGAACCTTAAACAATTTTGAGAGTTTTACTGATGAATTGACAGTTGTGGTTGCTTAATATTTATTTTTTGTTACGTCATAAAAGAGCATGAAGATGATTGAGGCATTTGTGTTAATTAGGAACCCAGGGCCAAGTAGGCAACCTTTATCTTATTATAATTCATTTTTTTTTTATATATCGCTTTTGAGCCAAGAATTTTTGTTATTATTGCACCCTAAACCTTTGATGATATATTTTCCTACCCTTTGAGATGCTTAAGGAATGAGAACATAGATGCAATATACATAGAAAAGGGAATGGTTGGTTACAATTGTTGAAATCTCAAAAAGTTGAAAATAGGAAGAATCTATTCTTATTGATGAAAAAAAAGAGAAAAAAAAAATTCATGTTGAAAATCATGAACAAGTAAGAAAGAAAAAGAGGAAAAGTGTGAAGTCAAAAGAAAATAGTGATTAAATAACACATATGTGCTATAATTGGATTGTAGGTATGCTCTTCTTCTTTAAGATGTGCATTTTGTTATATGAAAAAACAATACTTTTTGGAAGCCCGACCTCATTATAACCCTGGAAAAGACCTCAAGATTCATGTTTCTAATATGTTTGTGATAGGAAGATGAAATGAAAAGAAACTGTGATTTGTTATGATTAAGTGAAAATAGAGAGAAACAATTACCTGTGAGCATATGAGAAGAAATTCCTTGATGAATTGTCATTTTATTGTTTTGATTTGATCCTGAAAGTTGATTATATCTATATTTTTCTATATTTGAATTTAGAAGCATAATAAGTTACTAATTTAATCAGTTGTTTAGTGAATTAAGTTGTTTTGATATTTAAATTTAAATATATTCATTTACATTGCTTGAGGTCAAACAAGATTCTAAGTTGGGGGGAGTGATAAATGTCTGATTTCAGTAATATTTCATATTAAAATACATGCACTTATGGATAGTAATTGATAAAATAACCATAAAATAACTCCTAATTTATGAATTTATACCTTTTTACATATTTTGTGATTTTAATTTAAATAAGAACGATTTATTCCTAAATTTTATGTTAATTTCAGGATTCTAGGAAAGAATGGAGATGATTGGGGAAAAGGAGAATATATAAAGCTAAAATGGGAAAGTTGGAATACACCAGCACTCACCAAAGCTCGTCCAAAACTCGCCTAAGCCAGACGCCCCAAAGGATCTCGCTCAAGTGAGCTCAATCTTTCCCAAGCGAGATTGCTCTAGAAGCGTTGGGCCTTTCTTCGTGCAACTCGCCCAGGCGAGCCCAATAACGCCCAAGCGAGAAGTCACTAAACCCTATCCAATTAGGTTATATAGGAGGCTTGAGGCATAACCCTAGACGGGAAAGATTGAGATAAAAACATCATTGGGTGAATTGTAATCCAATTGGGACAATAAGAGGTGTTAGAAACCCAAGAGAAGACAGTCGTCAAGAAGAAACATCCATAATCTTCTTTTCTTGCTCTCCCTATTTGTAACAGCCATCATGTGTGGCTAATTGTACCCTTTGGGATTGGGATTAATTTGTTCAAACTCTTATGTATTGAGGTGATATCTAAAACATAATATTATGTTATTGATTGATGATTGATATTATTGTTTTGTTTGTAATGTTTAGTTTACCATGATCTCGAAACTTAGATTTGATTGGAAAGTACTTCTAAGGTTGTGACCCAAATGATAATGTTTATCACAATATTGTCATGCTAATCACAATATTATCATGTGTGGCTAATTCTATCATTTGGGATTGAGAGTAATTTGTTCAAACTCTTATGTATTGAGGTGATATCTAAACATAATATTGTTTTCTTGATTGATGATTGGTATTATCATCATTTTGTTAGTAATGCTTGTTCGCCTTGATCTCGAAATGATAATGCTTAACATATTTGAATGCTAGGAATAAGTTTGAAATGTTAATTGTTATCAACGTTTCATCTTACTGATAAGAAGTTTTTATAAATATTCGAGGAATCAATATTTAGAAAGCATCTTAATAATTTTATATGCGAGGAATCGATATAAATGATTTTTATACGGGCATCAATATCAATCAAAGGACACAATATTGTCATGCTAATTAAAATACAAAACAGTGAGAATGATGAACCCCAATCCCTATTTTTCCAATTGAAGCAACCAACTTTCTGACTTGTTTTCTTATTCATCATTGCCATCATAACAAATCCCAACAAACTTATTATTCTATTTAGTGGATTTTTTACTTGAATATTCAACTATTTATTGTGGGTTCAATATCCATCCTTAGGGACAAATTATTACTTCTGACAACGCGGTGCACTTGCCGTAAAAAGTCAGTAGGGTTGTCACGCAGAAATTAGAATATACAATCCGCAAGAAAAGAATCTGAATGCAAGAACAATCAAAGGATATTTTCATTGGTTATCCAACAAAGTAAAAAAGATATATGTTTTACTATCTTACCCATAGTACAAGAATTGTTGAAACTGGAAATGTTCGGTTCATTGAGAATAGTGAAATCAATGGGAGTGAAGCTTCATAAAATGTGGAGATTAAGAAAGTGAAAGTACACGTTGCTTCAACTAATACCTCTACTTCAAGAATTGTTGTTCCTTATGTTGTTGAACCACACAACGACGAAGAAGAAGAACGAATTAATGAACCTGAAATTAACAATGAACATATAGTAGAACAACCACAAGAAATAGTATTAAGAAGATCTCAAAGAGAAAGGAATAGTATTTAAAAGATCTCAAAGAGAAAGGAAATATACTATTTTGAATGATTATATGGTTTATCTACAAGAGTCAAAAAATGACTTAGGCATCGGTAATGATTTAGTTTCATTTTTAGAAGTCATAAATGGTGATAATTCTGATGAGTGGTTAGATGCCATGAATGATGAACTTAAATCAAATGACACAACATGATGTATGGGACCTTATGGAATTTCCAGAAAGATGCAATAAAGTTGAGTGTAAATGGGTCTTTAAGACTAAATGTGAATGTTATGGCAATATCGAATGTTACAAGGTCTGACTTGCTGTCAAATGTTTTACTCAAAAGGATGACATTAACTATAAGGAAACATTTTTGCTTGTTTCTAATAAAGATTCCTTCAAAATTATCATGGCATTAGTAGCTAATTATGATCTTAAGTAGCATTAGATGGATTTTAAAACAGCTTTTTTGAATGGGAATTTGGAAGATGATGTTTATATGGCTCAACCAATGGGGTTCATTGATCGATGTATATATTTGAAGGCCAGTGGGAGCAAGTTTATATTTCCGATTCTGTATGTTGATGATATCTTGCTTACAACTAATGATCCTGGTCTATTAAGTGAGGCTAAGAAGTTTCTCTCTAAAAATTTGAAATGAAAGATATAAGTGAGGCATACTATGTGATAGGAATAGAAATATTTTGTGAAAGATCACAATGACTAATAGGCCTATCTCAGAAAACATACATTAATAAAGTTTTAGAGAGATTAAGAATGGATAAATATTCAGCATCTTTTGTTCCAATACAGAAAGGAGACAAATTTAGTCTCTTGCAGTGTCCAAAGAATGATTTGGAACAGAAACAAATGGAGAATATCCCTTATGCATCTGTTATTGAGAGTTTGATGTATGCTCAAACATGAACAAGGTAAGATATTAGTTTTGTAGTTGGTATGCTTGGTAGATACCAAAGTAATATAAGATTGGATCATTGGAAAACTGCAAAGAAAGTCTTAAGATACTTACAAGAGACAAAAGATCACATGCTTACTTATAGGAGATATAATCATCTTGAGGTGATTGAATATACAAATTTAGATTTTACTGGTTGTATGGATACAAGAAAGTCTACATTTGGTTATGTGTATCTTTTAGCCGGAGGAGTGATTTCATGGAAAAGTACGAAGCAGTGAGTCGTTGTTGCATCTACCATGGAGGTTGAATTTGTGGCATGATTTTGATATCACATTTTAGGCTAATTGGTTGTGGAATTTTATTTCAGAACTTGGAGTAGTTGAGAATATTTCCAAGCCACTGAGAATTTATTGTGATAATTCTGCAGTTGTTTTCTTTTCTAAGAACGACAAGTATTCCAAAGGTTCCAATCATATGGAATTGAAATACTTTGTCATTATGGAAGAAGTTCAGAAACATAAAGTGTCAATAGAACATATTATCACTGATATTATGACTGTTGACTTTTTAACAAAAGGGTTATCGCCCAAAATATTTACTGGTCATGTTAAGAATATGGGCATTGTGTCTACTAGTGTATGTTAAATGTTGTTATTAATGGTTAGTTGACACTCTGAGCTCATTGATATAATGTTTCTAAAATCTATGTTTTTCACTTTATGTATATTCATGCAAATTATGATGTGGAAAACAAATTATATTATTGATGATGAAAATGACATTATGTTTGAACCCATTATGAACTTCTCATTGTAAAGTCATATTAAAGACAAAGGGTGATATAGTAGTACATGGAAGGAAATATGTTGATTAAATGACATATAACCGTCATGACTCTTATTATTTTTGTACCCTTAATTTTGATGATAGAACCAATTTATGTAAGATTTTTAATGCGCATTGTGATTTATGTAATTATTATTAAATTAGGAAGTATTATATTTCCACACGAGTCAAGTATGAAAATGTTAGAAAATTATACAATGTAAATTAATTTTATAATGTGACTCATGTGATATAGATTTTGGACCTTGAGCTTAAATGTGATTTAATAAAATAAATGATTCATTGGTTAATGTGAGAGGCTATATACACATATATATATATATACATATATATATACATATATATATATATATACATATATATACATATATATATACATATATACATACATATATATATATACATATATATATATATATAGTATGATACCTGATGAAATATAATCTGATGGAGATTGGAAAATATTAAGAACATAGGGTTTTGTCTCTGCAAAGAAGGTTGTCTCACTATTCATTAAGAAAGGGTGTGACAAGAAAAGAATTGTCAAGAAATAGATTGAGAAAGAGAAGAAACTTCTCACATAGGGACTCTTATGGATAAAGGTAAGTGCCTATCTTTATTATAATTGAATGTAAGGAATGTGAGAATCATAATTTGTAAGATCTTTATGTATGCAAATAAGTTTTATAGATTTATCTAGAATTTCTTATTTGCAAATGGAAGTTGTTTCTTTTAGTTAAGGAGATTTTTCAGTCACCTAATACTTTACTAAGCTTAGAATAATCTGGGACGAGTTAGAAAATTTTAGACCTAACTCCATGTGTTTGTAAAACTAAGTGCTCTTGTTATGTTGCTTATGCTATTAGTAAAAGAAAGTGTGAGGATGAGGCTGTGTAGTTCCTTCGTGGGTTAAATAATCAGTATAACAACATAATGTCACATGTGTTTCTTATGGAACCCATACCCTCTATAACTATTTTTTTCTTTCTCTTGTGGCTCAACAAGAACACTAACTAATGAGTAATTTTTTGGTCACAAATGTTAATCACGTAACCTCTAATCATAATTTTGCTTTGATGATCTATACCTTTTGTGGAAAAAATGGTCATACTGAAAATGTTTGTTTTAGAAAAGTTGAACTTCCTACTCAAGAAAATAAGACTTTTAGAATAAACAACTAAGCTAAAACATTTTATCATGTCAGGAAAGCAATTACATAATCGCATAACTGTACTTTGCATGGGCCTATATATATCTCTTATGCACCCTCTCTATATAATATACATTTTTATGTTATATGAATAATATACCAATTGTGTTTTTCTCATGGCTCACTGTGAATCTTAATATGGTATCAAAACTTTTTTTTTTCTTTTTTTCGTGGCCTTTCATGTCTTTTGCTACGTTTACTTTGTTGAATAAACTTTAAATGTTAGTTTGTGTGTTTTAAAATTAGAAGTTACTAGAATATTATAGAATGAAGGTTTGGATAGGTGAAAGGTCAAAAGTTGTAAGTGGGTTTTTAATTATGTTGTTAGTGGGATTTTAAGGTCATAATGTAGATCTTTCTAGAAGAGCTTCCTAAAGCCTATAAAAAAGATGCTCTCTCATTTGTAAGATGCACCACAGAAAGAAATACAATAGAGAGAATTACAAAGAAGAGTGTTTCTTTTAGAGAGAATTTAAGTGTGAGTGAGTGTTTGTTTTTTACAATTTGGTATCAAGAGCCAATGGCGAATGTGACGGGTCAAATACCGCTACCACTGTTAACGAAGGCGACCAGATATGGCAACTGGAGCATTCAAATGAAAGCTCTTCTCGGTTCTCAGGATTCATGGGAGGTGGTCGAAGAAGGTTTTGAAGAACCAACAAATACCACGGGTTATACGGCAGCTCAAACCAAGGCGTTGAAAGAGATGCGATCGAAAGATAAGGCAGCTTTGTACATGTTGTATAGAGCTGTTGATGAGGCAATTTTTGAGAAGATTGCTGGTGCGTCCACTTCAAAGGAAGCATGGGACATATTGGAGAAGGTGTTCAAAGGAGCTGACCGAGTTAAGCAAGTGCGTCTACAAACTCTGCGTGGCGAGTTGGAGAATATGAAGATGATGGAGTCAGAAAGTGTATCTGACTACATCACGCGTGTACAGGCTGTGGTGAATCAACTCAACCGAAACGGTGAAACGCTGACCGATGCACGAGTTGTGGAGAAGATTTTGAGAACATTAACAGACAATTTTGAGAGTATTGTGTGCGCGATAGAGGAGTCAAAGGACCTTGTGAAACTCACAGTCGACGAGCTTGCCGGTTCTCTCGAGGCACACGAGCAACGGAAGAAGAAGAAGAAGGAAGAAACACTCGAGCAAGCACTTCAAACCAAGGCGTCAATTAAAGACGAAAAGGTACTCTATCATCAAAATTCTCAATATAAAGGGCGTGGTCGTGGAAACGGTCGTGGTGGAAAAGGCAGCAACCATGAAGGGTACTATAAGGAGAAGGAACAATCGAGCCAACCAAATTGGCGTGGAAGAGGACGTGGTAGAGGAAGAGGCGGCCGATCGAATTATTCCAACATCGAGTGCTACAAATGTCACAAATATGGTCACTATGCGAAGGATTGTAACTCTGACAAATGTTACAATTGTGGTAAAGTGGGGCATTTTGCAAAAGATTGTCGTGCTGATATAAAGATAGAAGAAACAACCAACCTAGCCTTGGAAGTCGAAACGAATGAAGGTGTTCTCTTGATGGCTCAAGATGAAGTCAACATTAACAATGACACTTTGTGGTACCTCGACTCAGGAGCAAGCAGCCATATGTGCGGTCACAAGTACCTATTCAAAGATATGCAAAAGATTGAAGATGGTCATGTTTCATTTTGGAGATGCATCAAAGGTGGAGGTCAAAGGGCGAGGTACGGTTTGCTACTTACAAAAGGATGGCTTAATTGGGTCACTCCAAGATGTTTATTACGTACCAGACCTCAAGACCAATATTTTGAGTATGGGACAACTCACAGAGAAAGGTTACTCGATATTTTTGAAAGATCGGCTACTACACTTGAAGGACAAGAAAAGGCGTTTGGTTGCTCGAATTGAGATGGCAAGAAATCGGATGTACAAGCTGAATTTGAGAAGCATACGAGAAAAATGTTTGCAAGTCAACATAGAAGATAAGGCATCATTGTGGCATCTCCGTTTTGGTCACCTACATCATGGTGGACTAAAAGAGTTAGCGAAGAAGAATATGGTGCACGGGCTACCCAACATGGACTACGAGGGAAAATTTTGTGAAGAATGTGTGCTCAGCAAGCATGTGAGAACCTCGTTTCCAAAGAAGGCTCAATATTGGGCTAAGCAACCTCTCGAATTGATTCATACCGACATATGTGGACCAATTACTCCAGAGTCCTTCAGCGGTAAAAGGTATTTCATTACCTTCATTGATGATTTCTCACGGAAAACTTGGGTTTACTTTCTGAAAGAAAAATCCGAGGCATTTGAGGTGTTCAAAAAGTTCAAGGTGATGGTGGAGAGGACAACTGATAAACAGATCAAAGCTGTACGATCTGATAGAGGAGGCGAGTATACTTCAACGGCTTTCATGGAGTATTGCGAGGAGCAAGGCATAAGGCGATTTCTAACTGCACCATACACTCCTCAACAAAATGGTGTGGCCGAGAGGAAGAATCAGACCATTCTCGACATGGTTCGATCAATGCTTAAGAGCAAAAAGATGCCAAAGGAATTTTGGGCGGAAGCTGTGCAATGCGCCATCTATGTGCAAAATCGATGTCCACATGTGAAGTTAGATGATCAAACACCACAAGAGGCATGGAGCGGACAAAAGCCAACAGTTTCTCATCTCAAAGTGTTTGGTAGTGTGGCTTATGCACACGTACCAGATCAACGAAGAACGAAGCTCGAAGACAAAAGCAAAAGGTATGTTTTTATTGGGTATGATGAGAAGACAAAAGGGTACAAGCTACTTGATCCAATAAGCAAGAAGGTGACGGTGAGTCATGATGTGCAAATAAATGAAGCAAGCGAGTGGGATGGGAACAATTCTTCAGAGGTTATGATTGAAGTTGGAGAATCATCACCGACAAGTATAAATTCCGAAACAACCGATGATGAAGATGAACCACGACAACCTAAAATTCGAAGTTTGCATGATTTGTATGATTCGACAAATGAGGTACACCTAGTATGTCTTTTGGCAGATGCTGAAAATATCAGCTTTGAAGAGGCGGTGCGAGACAAGAAGTGGCAAACTGCCATGGATGAGGAGATTAAAGCGATTGACCGCAACAACACATGGGAGCTAACAGAATTGCCAGAGGGAAGTCAGCCCATTGGTGTGAAGTGGATATTCAAGAAAAAGATGAATGCTCAAGGCGAGATAGAGAGGTACAAGGCACGACTCGTTGCGAAGGGATACAAACAAAAGGAGGGAATTGACTACGATGAGGTGTTTGCTCCCGTTGTAAGAATGGAGACAATTCGATTGCTCATTTCCCAAGCGGCTCAATTTAAATGGCCGATATTTCAAATGGATGTCAAGTCGGCATTCTTGAATGGTGTGCTTGAAGAAGAAGTCTACATCGAACAACCACCTGGGTACATGAAAATCGGAGAGGAGAAGAAGGTGCTAAAATTGAAGAAGGCACTTTACGGGTTGAAGCAAGCACCGCGGGCATGGAATACTCGTATCGATACATACTTCAAGGAGAACGGGTTCAAGCAATGTCCTTACGAGCATGCTCTTTACGCAAAGAACAATGGAGGTAACATGATATTTGTTGCTCTTTATGTTGATGATCTCATTTTTATGGGTAATAATAGTGAGATGATAGAAGAGTTTAAGGGCACAATGAGACGGGAATTTGAGATGACAGATTTGGGATTGATGAAGTTTTTCCTTGGCTTGGAGGTTAGACAAAAAGAGACGGGTATTTTTGTATCACAGGAGACATATGCAAAAAAGATTTTGAAGAAGTACAAGATGGAAAATTGCAACCCAGTATCAATACCAATGGAACCAGGTGCAAAACTCTCAAAGTTCGATGGAGGAGAACGTGTCGATGCAAGTAGATACCAGAGTTTGGTAGGAAGCCTTCATTATCTCACATGCACGAGGCCGGATCTTTCATTAAGTATCGGCATAATAAGTCGATTCATGGAGGAACCAGTTTACTCACATTGGAAGGCATTGAAGCGAGTCCTACGGTACATCCAAGGTACTGTATCACTTGGATTGTTCTACTCAAAAGCAAAAGATTACAAGTTGGTGGGTTACTCTGACAGTGATTGGTGTGGAGACATAGATGATCGGAAAAGTACATCGGGATATGTATTCTTTATAGGCAACACAACATTTTCTTGGCTTTCAAAGAAGCAACCGATCGTGACGCTATCAACGTGTGAAGCTGAATATGTGGCAGCATCTTGGTGTGTATGTCATGCGATATGGCTGAGAAACTTGTTGAGTAAGATGGAGCTAAAACAACTAGATGCAACTGTGATTCAAGTTGACAACAAATCAACAATTGAGTTGGCAAAGAACCCAGTGAACCATGAAAGAAGCAAACACATTGACGTTCGTTTTCACTTTATCCGTGATCATGTGAAGAAAGGAAGTGTGGAATTGGTGCATGTGGCAAGTCAAGATCAAGTTGCTGATATCTTCACAAAACCGCTACCGAAAGTCTTTTTCGACAAATACAAGAAGATTATTGGCATGATGGATAGTAGAAACATTTAAGTTTATGGGGGAGTTTTGTTGAATAAACTTTAAATGTTAGTTTGTGTGTTTTAAAATTAGAAGTTACTAGAATATTATAGAATGAAGGTTTGGATAGGTGAAAGGTCAAAAGTTGTAAGTGGGTTTTTAATTATGTTGTTAGTGGGATTTTAAGGTCATAATGTAGATCTTTCTAGAAGAGCTTCCTAAAGCCTATAAAAAAGATGCTCTCTCATTTGTAAGATGCACCACAGAAAGAAATACAATAGAGAGAATTACAAAGAAGAGTGTTTCTTTTAGAGAGAATTTAAGTGTGAGTGAGTGTCTGTTTTTTACATACTTAAGGTACGCCCACTTTCTCTATGATGTTACCCACTCAATCCTTGCATCATTTTACAACTCTCATTACCCTAAAGCTTTAAGAAGAAAACTTATTTTTTGTGAAAACAACAAGTTCTTTCTACCATTGATGGACTCATGCTATCCAAATTCCTAGATGATTCTCAAATACCACTGTGCCTCATTCCAAATGCAGATGGTGTATCCACTCGCTCCAATCCCACCTTCATCACCTAAAAACAGCAAAACACTTTGATCATTGTCTAGATGTTAGTATCAATGACCACACCGTTCTTGACCAAAATGGTTGGTCTCCAATCATCATCTAAAATGTGTCTTTAAGTATAAGAAATGTCTTAGTATATAAATCTTTTAAGAATGTACAATCTATGTAGAACTATATATCTTTTGTAATACTCATTCAAAACACATAGTAATTCAAAATAACTAAAATAACATAATACATAGTTCTTCAAGATAACTAAGATAACATGCTAGTTAACTAACGCAACACCAAGATATGCATGCTATTTCTAAAAACCTAAATAAAAAATTTAACTTGTTAATGATAATAACTTCTTATACTACTAAACACCAATGACTAAAGTTTATGATAAAAAAAATGACTTCTCTCACCTTATAGGACACAAGTTGTGTGATGTTTAAATTGCTCCGAAATTTTTTACGTTTTGCAATTTTTACCACGCAGATTCCCGTCAAGGTCTCTTGTGTGTGTGTGCAATTGTGGTTTGCCAACTTTATTTATGCTTGAGGTCCATTGGTAAGTTAAAATAAAACTTCTCTGATTTGTGTTTACTCTTTTCTCTTTAATACTTTGTTAATAAATTTTGTATTGTTTTAGCTTCTCAATTTTATCGTCAAAATGGACTTCCAAAAACATGAATTAATAATATATACATATTTAAATGCTATAACTGATATATTTTCTTAAAATTTAATATGAATTAATAGTTAAAATTGTATATATTAAATGAGAATACGGTAGTTGAAATATATTATTTATTAATAATATTAAACGTTTCTTAATTCTTAAACATTAGGAATGAAGGAAGTATAAATCTATTTTAAACTTTAATTAAAAGTGAGAGGCAATTAATATAGTTTTCAATGAAAAGTCAACGTTTCAGTTTAAACTGAAAATTTAACATGAATGCTAAATTCATTGGTACTGAGAGAGAGACTACGAAATTGGAGAACTTCAAGTAGCCTTAGTTAGTTCATTGCGTTGGGTCTCCACACGCTCCCCAAACCCCACTCCGTCACTCTCTCTTCTTCTCTGGAATCGTCATTCCTTCAATCTCCAAGAAATAATCAGCAGAGCAGAGCACGATGTCTTGGCTCCTCCGATCTACGAAGTCTAAGTTGCTCTCTTCTTCCTCTTCTTCACTTTCCAGAACCTTCCCTTACCTCTCCCGCACCACGCATTACCTCCCTCGCAATCAGATCGGACTTCTCTCTCCCCTCGCCGATCTCTTCCGCCGCAACACAGCCTCCACGCCTCCCGGTAACTCCCTTCGCTCTCATTTTCTTCTTTCCATTTCCGTTATTCAACGCCTTCTATTTTCATCCATTATTCACATCCTCTTTTATTGCGAACGACTATAGATAAGTGTGTGAAAACCTTATAATGTGTAACCTTACAATCATATTCATAGTATATAAGTGTCTGAAAAACTCAACTTAAAGTTGCGTTAACGCCTAAGAGAGCAAATAGCTCTTGACTGCTTCATTTTCTTAATTTGCGTTTCGTTGATTACGATGAATCTCGTGATTCCTGTTGCTCTGCAACCTTAATTTGTTTGCGCTCGCTGGTGCCGAGTTCAATTTTCGGCTTCTGATTGTTTCATTCCTTGGATTCTAATGTCGTTTCAGCCAGGGAAGACGCTTCTGGCGGAAACTTGACTGGTCTTCCCAAAGTTCCTGCGAATAAGCTTGGCTGTGATTCTCATGCGATCAATTCGTTGGTATGCGTCTTTCCCGTCACTGTTTATGAGATTTCAAAATTTAACCACACTTAATGGAGTGAAATATGTTTGCTTGTGTGAACTTGCATTTCTATATCTCTTGTTTTCTCCCTTTAGACTGAGGGAAGCTGTCGTTGCTGATGCAACTTTGATTTGACTAATTTAATAATCTTGCACCCCTTTTACATCGTTTTTAGTTGCTGAAACGTTCTGAAGTTGTTAGAAGATTAGTTGGTTCTGGCCGTGCAATAGTAGTATGCTAGAGTTAGAAGCAAAGCTAATTTTTAACAAACTAGTCCTGGTTACGAATGAAACTATTGGGGAGGTTTGGCAAATTTTGAAATATGGTGTGAGAGTAAAGTTATAACTAGTTTTTTAATGTCTGAAATTGCACTAATTCGATCTTGTTGTGTCTGAAACTTGACTGGATAATAACAAATATGAATTTGAAATTTGAAACTGAAAGAAGGAGACGGGTAGTTTGATTTAATTTAATGGTAGAAAGCTACGTAATGTCAGCTGGTCATTACAATGATAACCATACCTTCAATTTCAAAACTAATTTACATCATGCCTATTTCTTGGGTTTTTGGTTCCCTTGACATCTTTTTCTTATATGTTGACATCATTATGCTTATCATATTAAAAGTGGTTCTGAGTAATAAATGCTGACAGTTAGTTGATGTCGAGTAGTTTATCCTGTGCAATTGTGGTGGGCATTGGGTCATGGCAATGACCTCTACAATTTCAATTTTTTGGGTTTTCTGTGCGTGGCCATGGAAGTTACTATATGGCTGAATTTAGTGAGTTTTCAACTTTTCATACCATTAATAGTGGATGCAACTTGTTAACGGGATGAAAAAGTCCTTTTGTAATTCTTAACTGTGTCATTCAGTGGTGTTTGGCTGCTGGCCATATCACCATCCCTACCCGCCACTAATTGAATCAATTGTTCCAAAATGAAACACTAGTTTTCATTGAATCTTGTTTTCTGGCACCATCTCTAACATTCTCTAGCTTCCTGCCAACCCTGACTTCTGAAGCTATGTTTTGTTCTCTGTGACAGTGCTCAGTGACACACTATTCTATATCCAAGATTGTGACTGTGAGATTTCACATGTCTTTCGTCAATGTTTTTAATTGTTCTTTTGCCTTTTCAACTATTGTTTTGTTCTCTGTGACAGTGCTCAGTGACACTCTATTCTATATCCAAGATTGTGACTGTGGGATTTCACATGTCTTTCGTCAATGTTTTAGTTGTTCTTTTGCCTTTTCAACTATTGTTATGTCTTCAATATTTTTAGCATTTACATTTCTTGAGCATTTCTATGCATATAATATGATTATATGATTCTTTATGTCTATTAATATTATTGATAATTTTGTTGTAGCAGTTTCTTGCTGTCCCCACCATCTCTATATCCTGCTATGTGGATTGATAACTATGATTGTTGCTGTCATTGACAAAATAATCTTTTGCTAAATCATGTATCAGTACCTACTAGGTTTTGATTTCCATTTTGTTGATTTTTTAGAAAAATGTCTTTTTATGTTCTATTGGTGATTGTATTCAGATTACTTTGCTGCTAATAAAATATTATGCTGTAATTTTTAGGAAATTAAGATCTAGAAAAGTAAGGATAAATTTTCTCCCCTCAACAGGGCTAGACATTCTAAACTGTCTAAACTTTAGCATTCTACTTTGAATTTAAATGACTGAAATTGATGTGATATGATATACATGAGATTTCCAAACTTTTTTTCTATGTACGTCTCAACTATCAGGTTCTTATTTGGATTGATTACAGTGATTTACTATTGCTAGCATTGCAAAACTTGATGCTTTGACTAGGACAAATGGAGCCGGGAAGTGTTTATCTTTAGGTTTATCAGTACTAGTACCTCTTCCTTTGAGGAAACAAGGAATATGTACTTGTCAATGTAAATCCAGAATATAATCTTGCTCTACATATAATTTTCTTCGTTTTTCTCCCTAATACAAAAAAAACTTAACTGTTGCATACCATTACGCCCGAGAATGTGATACAAGTCATTAACTTAGCTCTGTTTAGTTTCTAATTCCTGTTAAATTGTTCTTTTATGTCAGATGTACAAAGCTTCTGGACTGGACACCACTGTGCTGTCTGGAGTTAGATATGGCACTAGAGTTTGTGCTGCACAGAATCCAATGCTATCGGTGAGTTCCTATATTGCAAGTTATCTATAATTAAGTTGAATCAATTTGGTTTGCTGATGACATTTTCATTCATAAGGGAGTCAATACTATGATGGCTAGAAGTTTTGAGAGAAGTATGGAAGCTGGCACGTTGGGAATGATTGGTCATAAACGTTGTATGAGTGACGTCTCAAGTAAAACCAGTGAGACAAACACATCTGGTTTTCGCCCGTTATCTCCTCATCTCCCTCTTTATCAGCCCCAACTTTCTTCAACTCTCTCAATTTTTAATAGAATTGCTGGAGCTCTCTTAGCCGGTGTCATTTTGCTTTTTTATATGATATATATGAAAATGGGTTCGGTGAGCCTCACCTACGACTCTTTCTTCCAGTTCATATTTTATTCATCAAAACTCAACCTCCTTGTCATGGAGATCTCTGCCTTAGCCGTGACCTACCATCTGTATAGTGCAATTCGTCATTTACGCTTATGATTCGAGTCAACAACTGACACCTGAACTGTACGTTTGAACCCGAGGTAATATGTTTTATCTTGATCAATGTTCAGCTTTTTATGGTTGCAATCATGAGAGCCAAGCGTGCTTGGTGTAGTCATATTTAGATTTTAAAAAATATATATTTGGAGGCCCTTTTCTTTTTCTGACCATGAATGAGTGTATAACATGTATTTTTAGGTGGAACTTTGCTCATTCAGCCTTGGAGCATACTTCAATTTGTCAATCATAAGGAACTCACAAAATCATGTACCCATAATTTTACTAGCTCGTCATCTGATTTGACATAGATAGCAAAATTGATAGCAATTTTTACTACGTTGGTTTGTCTTAAGAGTCGAGATAGCTAGTTAGGCAATGCTTTTATGAGTGAAAATTATTTTACACAAATTTGACTCTGCCTTGTTATGGACTCTGATGTCTTGAAATTTGTGAGCAAATAAGAGGTTGTAACCCCGGAAATTTATATCACCCTGTACTTGTCTCTTGTGGAGGAGACCGCCAACATGCTCACTAGGATCTAAGTAAATTGTTTTTTACAGAAACCACTGATAAATAATTAAACAAACTTATTGAACAAAATGATGACTTGTTAAGCAACAGAACCACTAAAGACTGTTTCTTCCTGCACCTCCATAGGTTCTTCTGGCACCCCTACATAACATAAAAATACCTTTTTAACCTTCTTGTGCCACCCCCATAAAATAGCTTCGGGATTATATAATCCATACATGCATTTAAAAGAGACTTCCGGATTATGTAATCCGGAGTCTAAAAAAGACTTCTGGATTACATAATTCGGAAACTAATCATGCATCTAAAAAAAGACTTCTGGATTATGTAATCCGAAAGTTAATTATGAATTTGAAAATAGACTTCCGAATTATGTAATCCGAAATATTACAGAGGGGTATTTTTGGAAATATGAAAATGTATGGAGGTGGAAGAAGAATATATGGAGGTGCAGGAAGAAACAGCCACCACTAAATGTAAAGTCAAACGATCGGTGGCAAAACACTTTTAATAATTTAGCCCAATTGTAAGCTTAAAATTTAAATCCAATATTATTGGTTAAGCTGGAAGAATTTTGTATCAATTATTTATTGAACTTTTAATTACATTATATCTGTAGTCTTCTATTACTCTCCTATGTAACCTTTTTTATTGGTTGGCAATGTAATATGTTTTGCAAGATATATTAACAGTAAACACTATTTAGATTTTAACATTAAACACTATTTAGATTGTAGGTGGACTAGTATCTATTTTTTATTAAGCGTCCTTCCCTTAATTTTCTTACTAATAACTCAAAAAAGGTTTAACTGAAATCATTCTTGCTATAGTTTACTGAGAGATGACAGGTTTTCAAGAATGCAAAAATTGTATGGCAGATAAATCAGCAAAAAACCTATAATGAATTTACAACTTGAGTTGTCCGGAGATAAAAGTAGTTAAAGCTGTTTGTTTTCTACCTTACTTGGTTGCACATTTTGCAATATGCACAACTGTTAGATGATCTAGGTTTGTGGCAACCATTGCATTTATGAAAAAATTATTTACCATGAAGTTAACTAGAATACATATTTTTATACTATTGACGAAATGTTATTGTTGTATAATTAAAAACCATTAGCTTTTTAATTTAAAAACATTAAAGTAAAATCTAATTAACTGTTCAATATAAAAATCTTTATAGTAATCATGTGTCAAAATTAATCCCATTTACTATTTGCATTTTCTCTTTTCCTGATATATTCTATGTATCGATACGGGCCCATTTCATTTTCTTGAACTTCACGTAAATTGTTAAATATACCTCCCTTTTGTAATAATGTACCTCCTTTTACCTTTTCCAGAAATACCTTGTAAATAACTTTGTTTCCAAATACTTTAATGATTGGCTGTCACACTGAACGAGTTACATTGACGCATTAAGTCTATAAGGTTAATAATAAAAATTAATCCAAATTTTCTCCCGTTGTGATTGGAGTAAATATGTAATTTTACACTTTTATCTATTTTAAAAAATTAATTTATTAATCACATTTATTATATTACTTATAAATTTTCTATTTATTTTTCATAATCTTTATCTTAATCAAATTTAAATAGAAAATTTAACATCAATGCTAAATTGATTCGGAAAACATAAAATTAGAATATCTTGTGATGGAAGTATAACTACAGCATGGAATGCCTGGACACAAATTTATTTGGAAGGGTAATTTTGGAAAAGTAATAACAAAATGAGGTATATTTTTAAGATGATTGGCAACTTGATTTGAATAGGATGGTTTGGGATATGTAGCATAGACACTGACACAGACACTGATACGACACGGACACGGATATGGAGATACGTATAATCTCTAAAATGTAGGACATGGGGACACAAATCTATATATTATATAATTATGAATTATATAAATTGACAATAAAGATTTATGAGCGCAAGTATGTTCCAGATTATTTTTTTGGAGCAGAAAGATGTTTTTCATGATTGATTCAAAATGATTTGTTTCTTATTTTTATAATTATAATAAAAATTTATACAATAAGTTTGAGTGTTTAGAAAATTAATGTATTTTTCTTTTTTTAAGATTGTGTTATAACCGAAGCTCGTGGAAGGCCCCACTGATAAATTGAAAATTGATGGGCTAATGCAGGGTCACTCTTGGGTCACCTTGCTTCTGATAAACTAGGTGGAGAGGAGGATGATTTTGCAAATATGCCTTCTCTAGAGGATGCCTCAGATCATGATAGGTCCCCACCCAGGCAAGGGTTGTCCACTCCCACTTTGGATTTCCCAAAATCGAAGATGCTAAGGAATTCACCTGTTGTTATGCAAGCCAAGGGCTCAGAGTCACATTCAGTTACGACTCCTATTGATGATCATCATGTGGAGGTCTCTACTCTTGTGGTCGTACCATCTCCATTATGTCCTACCTCTCCTCGGAGGGCTAAATCACCTACAAATTCTAAAGCACCAATTAAGACTCCAATTGATGGTTATCATGTGGAGGTCTCTGCTATTGTGACTGTACCATCTCCATCGCCTTATACCTCCCCTCGAAAGGCTAAATCTCTTGGGGATGTTAAAACACCATCGTTGGTCCTGCAAAATCACTTTTCCTCTCTCGATGATTTGGAAACTATAGATGTTGTTTCAAAATTTTGGTTGATTCTAATGAGATGGAGTAGGATGTCAATGATACTGGAGAGAAAATAGTTTGCACTAAAAGAAAACCAGGGAGACCACCTAATGGGACTGGAAAATCCAAAAAAACTGCTACAATGTTAGAGGACTGCTACAATAGTTTGCACTACAACGTTGCAATGAAGGTCTCTTCATTTTTTTGGAATGTCAGAGGACTGGGAAACTACAAAATTGTGGAGATATTGATTAGTTTACTTAAACTATAGACGATTTTTGTGGAGGGATCTTAGTTTCTTCACATGGCCTTGGTGTATTCTGGGAGATTTTAATGTTGTGCTCTCAGCGGATGACTGTAAAGGTGGCTCCTAATCAGGTTTCTTGTAATGAATCCCTTGATTGGATTAATACTAATGACCTTTCTTGTATGCTTTTTTACTGTATCTTGTTATACTTGGTGTAATGGAAGGAGTGAGTTGCATAGAATTCATAGAAGAGTGGATAAGGCTTTAGGTAATGGAGTGTGTCTGGATGAATGAGATTCTTGTACTTATCAGATTCTTGTTAAAAATTATTTTGATCATTCCCCTATTCGTGTTAGTCTTGCTAGTAATTCTTTGAAGAAGGTTAGCGATTTTCGTTTCTTTTCTATGTGGCTTCAGGACACTTCGTGTTTGAAGCTTATTCATGATTCTTGGGCTAATAAGATTGTTGGTTGTCCTATGTTTATTTTGCAACATAAGTTAAAAATGTTGAAAATTGAGCTCCGAGACTTGAATAAAAATTCTTTTGGTAATGTTCACAATCCATTCTTAAGCAGGGTCTCCTTCTTGGTATTCAACAAAACATAAAGACGGCTAGTTTGTCTGATATTGATGGGCTTCTCTGTCAAGAAAAGATTACTAAGGAGGAGCTTGATCATGCTCTTCACTGTCAATATTTTTTTTGGAAAGAAAGGGCTAAAATGTTATGGTTCAAAGATGGAGATTAAAATACTTCTTTTTTTCATGATGTGGTCAAAAGGAGAAATAATTCTAGTGGGATTCATCGTCTACAGATTGATAACAAGGTTACAAAGGATCCTGAACTCATTGAGGATCATATTTTGAACATTTTATTGGTTCTTATATTTCTGATCTAGTTTCCTCTTAGGAGAATATGATGTTGATTAAATGTCCTAATTTTTTGGAAATCAAGACTGTTGTTTTTAATCTTAATGGTAATAGTGCTCCTGGTCCTGATGATTTTGGTGGTGTTTTCTATCATTCTTGCTGGGACATTATTGGGACAGATAACACGGTAACCATTTTTAAGCTATCTACCAGAGCAAAAGCGGTGCCGCTAGATGAACGCATAATGATCTGTGATAGAGAAGTGTGAACCAACAAAGACACATAATTGAGATAGGCATAGCTTTAAAGAAAAAAATAAAAAACTGAGAAAATTGTATTACGTGTCTTTATTATTACAAGGTAAAGAAGATTCAAAGGAAAACTCTTGCTAATAGAGTTGGGCCTAAGGAGTACAATAAACAGAACCTAATGGGTCCATAATAAAAAATTGTTATAACAAAAATTAAATAAAAACTATTATTATTAAATAACAAAAACTAATATTGTTATCACCCCCCTCAAGCTGGGAATAGATGTTTTTCATTCCCAACTTGCATACAAGCTCTTTGAAGGCAGGAGTATGGAGAGGTTTGGTGAGGATGTCAGTTGTTTGCATGGAAGAGGGGATCGAAAGTAATTTGAGAAGTCCTACATTAAGCTTTTCTCTGACGATGTGACAATCGATTTCAATATGTTTGGTGCGTTCATGAAAGACTTGGTTAGATGCAATCTGTATGGCAGATTGGCTATCACAATATAGGGTTGCAGGAGTGATGAAAGGGACGTGCAGGTATTGAAGAAGAAAGGTCAGCCACTAGAGTTCACAGGTAGTGGCAGCAAGGGCTCTATATTATGCTTCAGAAGAGCTTTTGGATATGTTTTGTTGCTTTTTGGATTTCCATGATATGAGGGATTCACCCAAAAAAAGAGAAAAGTCAGTGACAAATTTTCTTGAATCAGGACATGTAGCCCAATCTGAATCACTATAAGCCTTTAAATGCATGGAACTATTGCTGGATAAAAAAATACCAGATCCAGGATTACCTTTAAGGTATCTTAGAATGCGAAAGTCAACTTGATTATGGTTGCAGGTGGGTGCAGAAACACATTGGCTTAGATTGTGAACACTGAAAGCAATGTCAGGCCTGGTGTTGGTTAGATAAACCAAACGTCCAATAAGTCTGCAATAAGCCGAGGCTTCTTCTTCAGTCAGTGGAGTTCCTTTAGTAATGGAAAGTTGAGATGAATGTGCCATGGGAGTGGGCATAGGGGTATAATCATGCATGCCTGTTTCATGTAGGAGGTCAATGATGTATTTTCTTTGACTGAGGTGTATGCCAGAGCTGTTGCAGGCTACTTCAAGACCTAAGAAATAAGTGAGAGCGCCTAGATTCTTGATCTTAAAATGTTGGTCCAACAGGTTGGTGATATGAAGAATTCTAGCTTTGTCATTGCCATTCAACACAATATCATCCACATAGACAAGTAATGCAGTTGTATTAGAACCGGAATGTTTTAAAATAAGGAGTGGTCTACATTAGATACAATGTATTTATTTGAAATTAAGAAGGATGATAGCTTTGCATACCATTGTCTCCCAGCCTGACGAAGCCCATAGAGAGACCTTTGAAGTTTGCAAACACTATTGTTGTCGGGAATAACAAGACCAGGAGGTGGTTTTATATAAACTTCTTCAATCAAGTCACCATGTAAGAAAGCATTGTTGACGTCAAGTTGAGTGAGAGTCCAGTTATTGGCGGCAGCAATTGCTAGGAGCAGCCGAAGAGTGGTTAATTTGGCAACAGGGGCAAAGGTATCTAGAAAGTCAAGGCCTTCTAATTGGGTATAGCCTTTTGCTATTAAGAGAGCTTTATATCTATCTATGGTTCCATCAAACCTATGTTTGATCTTATAAATCCAGCGACAGCCAATGGCAATTTTGCCAGGGGGTAGAGATGTCATGATCCATGTGTTATTAGTGGCTAGAGCATCTAGTTCATCTTTCATGGCTTTCTGCCAACAACTGTGCTTAGAGGCCTTAGTGTAATTACGTGGTTCCATGTGAGATGAAATAGAAGAAATAGTGTGTTTAAAGTTGAGTGATAAGGAGTGATATGAAATGAAATTACAAATAGGGTATTTAGTACTTACATTGTTTGTGAGCGGTAACTTAGTGTGGAAGTCTTCTAAGTATGTAGGAGGTAGTCATGAACGTGTGGAGCGTCTTGGATGTGCATCCAGAACAGCTTCAGGAGGATGAGGTGTCGAAGTCTCAAGAGGAGCATGATCAAAAGAAAAATCACAGTTGGAATCATAGTTAGGGGGAAGGGGTAGAGATAAATCATTGGGATTTTTCTTGTGTGCAGTGTTCATTTTATATGGAAAATGATCTTTAAGAAAGACAATGTGTCTCGATACTTCAATATTATGGTTAGTGAGATTTAGAAAATAAAAACTAACTAAAATATAAACAACCAGAAGTTAAAACTACAAGTGATATATGTTTTCCCAAAAAACAAAGTGCATCATTCTTTAACATTTTCTTCTCCTATAGAGTAGAAGCTACTTGGAAGATTTAATACATTCTTTTGGACATAACATCCAATTATAATAGGAAAAATTACCAGCAACCAATTTGCATTTCATCCAAAATCATGCTTTTAACTCTGGCATATGAAACACTTCTATCTTCTCTCCATTTCCCTCTCTAAATACTACTTAATTTCTACGATCCCATATACTCAAAATAATTACTATCCAAACACATTTTTAAACGAGATTGGATCAATTAAATAATTAAACTATATAATATTACAATTTTAATGAGAAAGTAATCAAGTATAATATTTTGGAAAATATAGCTTATCATAAGAATTTGCTTTCCATTAAGATCTTGTAAAAAAAATTATAACCTTATAGCCAAATCAAGTTGCCATTTTTACCATTTTTTTAAAAAATAATCTAGGTTATTACTGAATAATGCAATTAAAATTTATTAAAAAAAAAATTCTTTAAAAAAATTCTTATTCAACCAGGAATCTTAATGACAATGTTAATTTTCTTATTATTCTCATTTAATTTATCCCTAAAAAAATATCTAGATATTAATATAATTTTTTTCATTAAAAAAATCATTAAGTAAAAACTAATTTTATAAACAAAAAATAATTAGTCACATATTAACTAAATTATACTTAAAAGTATTATTGATATCTAAAATAGTTTTTATTATTAATAAATAGTTTCTAAATTTATATCTAATTAGATATCAAAACTTTCGTTACCAAAAATTAGATTCTAAAATTTGTAGCTAAAGATTAAAGATTGTAGTTAAATAGATACCAATTTAAAAACTATTTATTAATAATAGAGTACCGACCAGTACATGGGCGTTTTTGACCACTGGTAATGTTGGTACCACGTAAGCGGGGTCCCACGAGCGGCGTGGGCTAGTGTCTCGCGAAGCACGTGCGCAAAGGAACCAAATGGTGGTCAGACATCGGTCGCCAGGATGTACCGACGTGCCACTAGACAGTGTGGTGAGGTCGGACATCGGAACCCAAACAGTAGAGCTAGGCCACGAGAGGTGGATCCTAGACCACACACCAGTTATCAGTAAGGAAGAAGCCTAGATCACGAGAGTCCATGCGTGTAGAGTGGATGACACGTTTTAGGCGTAACACAAGTACAAAGCCACTGGAAAGATACGACCTGTGAATGTCACGTTCCAGGGACGAGCTGCATGTATGGCACGTGAACAGCTAGGGCACTCTTAGAGGCGGGTGACCCCAGAGATCAGGTGCACGAGGAGGCACCCGACAGAGATTACACTCCAGTTAGGGACCCCACGCGCTAGGTTATCCTAAGAGTAGGGTAACAACAGTGTTGGGCCTGCCCCATCAGAAAGGCCCATTTCGGGTAAAGAGAAAACCCTAGTTTCAGTCTATAAATAGTAAGGTAACAAACTTGGCCAGATACGTTATTCCTTTGCGTTGCTTAACACACACAGTGACAATTATACAGTTTGGTGTTTCCTAGCCCTAGTACTGACTTGAGCGTCGGAGTGCAAATGGCCTCTAGGGCACCCTTTGTCTTTGTGTTTTCAAGTATTCATCACAGGAAAGGCACATACAAACGTAAGGATTTTGGACATAAGAGTGACGTACGCGCACGAAGCCGTTTCGGGTCAATCGGTAGGAACATTTGTCGCCCACCGTGGGGCCCGATACAAAACATTGTCCCACCAGCAAGAACCAAAGAGATTCAGGAGATGAGAAGTACGAGGCAGGGACCTGTTGCACCAAACGGGGGTGGGGGCCTCACCCTGCAACAAGTTATAGAGACGATGCGAGCCCTTCAGGAAGAGATGGCCGCGTCAAGAGCAAACCAAGAACGCATCCAAGCTGACTTGGTGGCGTAGCAAGCAACGAGCGAAGAACTGTGCCGTTCGAATGAGGAACTGCGTAGGGATCTGCAAACCCGCGCAGGCGAGCGTGAGGGTGCAAATCAAGAGCCTGTGACACCGCCCAGGGAGTTCCCGACGCCGTTCTCACAAGAAATCATGGATGCCACAATACCAACCACGCTCGTAGGACCCAAGGTGACCTACACTAGTACAGAAGACCCGAAGGCTCATCTTATGGTTTCCACACGCAGATGATGCTGGTGGGGGGCTCCGACGCGATGAGATGCAAGTTGTTCATGAGCACCCTGACGAGAACAACGATGGACTGGTTCATCAGCCTCCCTGATGGTCACGTAACGTCGTTTTCGCAACTCACAAAGCTGTTCAGAGCACAATACATCGCGAATCGGGCTCCCCCGTCCATCTCTTATGACCTCTTTGACGTAAGACAATATCAAGGAGAGTCATTGAAGGAGTTCCTGCACCGCTTTGGAGCACAGATAGTGAGGTTGAAACTCAAGGACGAAAGGGTGATGGTGCACGCGTTCAAGAAGGGCATCGTACCCGGCCCCTTCAACAAGGCACTCATCTAAAACCACCATAAGACCTTCATCGAGATAATGGGCCGCGCGGTGGCTCATATTGCGGTAGAGGAAGAAGTTAACGAGAAACGCATGTGCGTGGTTCCCACGCGATCATGTGTGACAGGTCGCCCTCAAACCCTAAGGGTGCACGAAGCAACGACAGAGATGAAGACCCCCGTGAAACAGGAACCCTATCAACCAATGAAGCCTCATGCCAGGGGACACGAGAGGGAGAATGTGCCACCAAGGCACGACTTCGTGGTAGAATTAAAGGACCTCATCGCTATTCCAAATGTAGCAAAGAGGCTGAAGGTACCTCCCAAGACCGACAAGAGGCTCGGGCCCAACAAGAACGCCTGGTGCGAGTTCCACCAAGCATCTGACCATCCCATACGCAATTGCTTAGCACTGGGACACCAGCTAGAATAGTTGGTGAAGAACGGTCTCCTGAGGGATTACTTACAAGAAAAGTAGGGGATCAAGGACGTGGCGACGACAGGGGGTGGCCTGGGGCACGAAGTCCCCGTGCATGGTGAGGTTCACACCATCGCAAGAGGGTTCTCGGGAGAAGGTTGTACCACTTCTCAGCGGAAGAAGTATACACGAACGATGATGGTGGTAGAAGCACGAAGGACCGACGACGCCTTCGACGTCGACCTGGTTTTTACCAATGTCGACCTAGAGGACGTTGCCCCCCATGACAATGACCCAGTAGTGATCTCAGCGGTGACTGCGGGAAGGAAGGTGCACTAAGTGCTAGTAGATCAGGGAAACTCGACAGACGTGATGTTCTAGACGACTTTCAACAAACTGCAACTATCCCCATACATGCTGAGGCCATATGGTGGCTGTCTGTACGGTTTCGCAGGAGACCAGGTAGAGGTGCGCGAATACTTAGAGTTGAGGACCACCTTCACAGATGGTACCGCGTCTCGTACGGAGAACATCAGGTACCTTGTCGTCAATGCCTTCTCTGCTTATAACATGTTGTTGAGTATACCAACGCTAAATAGGTTAGGGGCGGTACCGTCGACAAGGCACATGAAGATGAAGGTGTCGGACTTGATAGGAAAGGTGATTACCATCAAGTTAGATCAGAAGGAGGCCAAGAGGTGTTACGAGAACAACCTCAAATCAAGGAGATGGGTATCTATGGTTGCTACTAGACCATCGTACACAGAGAAGATCCCCTTGCCCGAGGCCAATCGCGCCGAACCCGCCAGGACCATAGCAGAAATCGCCCGCGGGAAAATAGCCCCCAGGAGATCAGATCTGATCCGTTTGGCAACCCTGGGGAAAGAGAGATTGGAGGGAAGGACTCCAAGCTTAATGACACCCCCAGTCAAACGGCGCAAAGTCTGGTCGAAAAGTGATATGTTTCCAATAACATGATAGGGATATTCTAAGGACATGTTATGGATTTAACAAGAGTTGGAATATCATTAGGCACTTTTTAAGAATTGGATCAATGTTCTTTCATTCAAGAACTCACCAAAACTTGAGCCACCAAACCAAAACCCATGTAGAAACCCATTTCTTGCCAAATGAACCGATTGAAATGCACAAGAAAGCAAAGGAACCGATTAAAACTAACTAGAACTCAGATGGACCGAACAAAAGCATGAAAGACAACATTTGAATCGATTAAAACAGTAAAGAAATGAGATCAACCGAACAAAACAAGATTAGAACCAAAAGAACCGAACAAAAGTGCAAGAAAAGCCTAAGACATGTTTTAAGAGTTTATATGGACATGGAAATGGATGAATAAGATGGAAAAGAGAAGAAGACTTATGTGGTTGGAGTTCTTGGTTGATGAACACGCCACTTGAACGGTGAAGACTCCAAGATAAGTGTGAATTGTCGCCACTTGAGGAACCAATAGCACTCAAGATGAGACTAGAAGAGGAGAAGACAAATCTCACTCACTCACTCACTCACCAATTTGGGACAGATTCATTACTCAAACAATCAATTCTGTTTTATGAAGACTCTAGCCCCTCCTTTTATAGAAGGATAAGCGGTCATGAAAGTGTAAAGAAGCTTACAAAGGAAGCTACCTAAGGTCCCTTGCACATGTCTCACTTCTAGCGCCTATAGTGAGCTATGAAGGGTCAATCTACTAGAATGTTCTAAAACTAATATCTAAAGATGCTTTACATAAGAGGTATCTTTAGGTTTCCCTCTTAGCACCTACCTAAACACTATTCTATATTATTTACAAATTGAAAGCAACTATAAAGAGAGATATTAATTGAAGCCCATTCTTGAAAGCTTGTAGTCTTCTTTGGCTTTAAGCTTGGTCCTCTCTTTATTTAATTCTTCTTTAATTTTTGAGAAGACTAGAAGGAAGAACTTCAAATGTGTGGGTGAATGACCTCTTCCTCCATTGGTAAAATCCTCTCTTATTTGATCTCCATCAAAAAGATAGTTGAGTACAAGCTAAAACCGGACCCCGAGAAATGCGTGTTTGGGATAGAATCAGGGAAGTTTATGGGTTCCTTACTTATTAAGCGCAATATGGAGACAAACCCAGAAAGGCGCATGTTTGTCTTGTCTGGATTTGCACCAGTTGTAGGAGGGGGCGACCTCCCTTACCAAGAGTGTAAAGAGGCGTTCATTAGGTTGAAGGAGTACTTAGCTAGCCCTCCAATCCTTTGCAAACCGCAACCAAGCACGTCGTTTAGTTGGTACCCAGTGATGATCGATTAGGTGATCAGTTCAATCCTTATGCAAAAACAGGACCAGTTTCAAAAACTCATACACAGGGGGAGCAGAGTATGCCAAGGACCTGAAGGAAGACGCCAGGTACAGGAGAGGGCAACCCCATTGGTTGCATGTCAGGTCTCCCCCGTACGGGCCGTTTCGTTCAGAAGATCAGAGGTCCTCGAGACGAAGCATAGAGACTTGAGGCGCTGAAGCAGGGCTCGGTTCCTCGCACATGGAATGCGGCCGACTTCAAGTTTTATTTCAGATAAGCAGGAATGTTGTACATGGTATTAGAGGACACTCTTTTTCCCTTATAAGGGTTTTTTTAATGAGGTCACCAAATATGTTTCGATTGAAATATTTTCTCGAGTTATGTACAATTCAGTTAAGAACTTGTTTCCTTGCGTTAGAAGTCTTAGGAGCGGAAAGGTAGGTTCGTGAGAGAACACCTCCCCTCTCGAGTGAAAGCGCCAAGGTTAAACAAAATAGTTCATGAGATAAATCCTCTGCGCCTTTGAGCGAAGCCGAGGTCATTTAAAAACTTGTTTTCCTTGCGTTAGAAGTCTTAGGAGCGGAGAGGTAGGTTCGTGAGAGAACACCTCCCCTCTCGGGTGAAAGCGCCAAAGTTAAACGAAATAGTTCATGAGATAAATCCTCCGCACCTTTGAGCGAAGCCGAGGTCAGTTAAAAACTTGTTTTCCTTACGTTAGAAGTCTTATGGGTGGAGAGGTAGGTTCGCAAGAGAACACCTCCCCTCTTTAGTGAAAACGCCAGGGTTAAACGAAATAGTACGCGAGATAAATCCTCCGCGCCTTTGAGTGAAGCCGAGGTTAGTTAAAAAGCATCCTTGCATTAGAAGTCTTGAGAGTGGAGAGGTAGGTTCGCGAGAGAACACCTCCCCTCTCAAATGAAAACGCCAAGATTGAACAAAACAATTCACTAGATAAATCCTCCGTGTCGTTGAGCGAAGCTGAGGTCAGTTGGGGATTTGTTCCCCTTGCGATTAGAGGCTTTGAAAGTAGAGAAGTAGGTTCGTAAAGAACACCTCTCCTTTTGAGCAACGATCTAGTCCACAGTTAGAACCCCCTCCTCACGATGAGGGGAGCATATCACAGAACACTAGAAGAAGCGTCTTGGTGCCACGCACCATGAGTTAGCAGTTAAGCAAGTTAAAAGGCAGTTTTCGATTTAAGCAGCCATATGTTCGAGAAAGTAAAGTTTTGGACAGATAATAAAGAGTCTGTCTGACAACCAAATACAAGTTAATGAAGGACCTTGAGAAAGATTTGCCCGTTTTCAACACGGTTTGATACCATGAAGGGCGTAATATCCATCCCAGGATGTGTGCAAGCAACTTGAGCGAGGGCATCCCCGAATCTCGCGTCATAAGCATCAAGAACATCTCCGGTCAGCTCAGCCTCAGCTACTTCAAACCTCTTAGCTTGTTGATGGAGTTCGGCCTCCACTTGACCCAACTGCACCTCTCGACTGATGGACCTTCTTTCAAGCCCCGTAATCTTGGACTTGGACACCTCAGCAGCCTTTTCTAGCTCGAAGACCTGAATCCGCTGGGGCAGAACTCTTGCCTTCAGCTCAGTAACCTCTCGGAACTTGGCATGAAGTTGTTTAGAAAGATCTTCTTCAGAATAGCAAAGGCGAGCCAACTTCTGTTTCAGTCTCGCGGGCAGCAGACGAACGAGCCAGCAAGGATGTCTCTTCTTTAGTCTTGGCCTCTATCACCCCCAGTTCAAGCCTGGTTAGTAGAGTGTTGGACTGAGCAAGAAGAGCTCCAAAATTGAAGCCTAGTCTTTCCCTCGCAGCGACCTCATCCGAGTCCGCAGTCACCCCTAGTTGGAAGCCCTTAAGGGCATGTTGTAGGACAAGGGGCAGCTCAAGGGCAGGAGGAGTCTCAGAAGCACTCGTTCCACCAAGGTCAGGAAACAGGGTAACGTTAGTCGTGTGATCTAGGGGCGAAACCGAGCGACCGGTAGAAGAGGAATAGGAGGCCATCGTCGGTGTAGGCCTGAGCCGTTTAGAGGTTGGCCCCTTGGCAGAGTTCTCGTCTGATTCGATCTCTACCACCTTACCCTTGTAAGGAGATGGAACGAGAGACGATTGGGCGGCGACGAGAGGGACCGCGACTCCAGGAGTGGAAGGAGTAGGCGAGGGCACAGCAGCGGCGGAAGCAAGGGCGTGGTGGCTAGAAGTGCCCACATCCCTCGAAATCCCACGGAGGTGAGCGAGGATATCAGTCAGTTTGGCTTGCTTCTCTTCACTCAGAACCATACCTGCGTGCAAATTTCAAAATACGAGAGAATCACAGAGATAAAACATGTGAATGCACGAAGGTAGAGCGTGCAAACACAACATTACGATAACTCGAAGGAAACTCAAGAAAAAAGAACAGAGAGCGATTGAAATGCAGAGATTAAATAGCCCAGGCAGTTATCTAACATCAAAATTAAAAAGTGAGTGCGAACAATAGTCAAAGTTCGTACCTTCGATCACATAGCAAGAAGATGCTGGAATGTGTAGGGGAAACACGAGAGTACTCGAGCAAGAAGACGAAGCAATCGAGAGTTTCAGAGAATGATAGAACAGTGATTGGACGCGCGCGCTTTCGAACGTTTAAAGAAAACAAAGAAGCGTAAGCGACGTTAAGCCCTAACTGTTGATCAAAGCACGTGTGCGCAGATAGGACAGGCCCATAAAGATGTCACTTTGGTGCAGTATTCACGTCCTGTCACGCAGAGCCACGTAGGTCACCCAAGGCAAGGACTTGGTCTCTTTGCTGAATGAGTTACAGCTCGAGACTGGGGGGCTTGTGTACCGACCGGTCCATGGGCGTTGTTGACCACTGGTAATGTTGGTGCCACGTAAGCAGGGTCCCACGAGCGGCGTGGGCCAGTGTCTCGCGAAGCACGTGCGCTAAGGAACCAAAGGGTGGTCAGACATCGATCGCCAGGATATACCGACATGCCACTAGACAGTGTGGTGAGGTCGGACATCGGGACCCAAACAGTAGAACTGGGCCACGAGAGGTGGATCCTAGACCACACACCAGTTATCAGTAAGGGAGAAGCCTAGATCACGAGAGTCCATGCGTGTAGAGTGGATGACACGTTTTAGGCGTAACACAAGTACAGAGTCACTGGAAAGATACGACCTGTGAAGGTCACATTCCAGGGACGAGCTGCATGCATGGTATGTGAACAGCTAGGGCACTCCCAGAGGCGGGTGACCCCAAAAGATCAGGTGCACGAGGAGGCACCCAGGTGGTCACCCCGACAGAGGTTGCACTCCAGTTAGGGACCCCACGCGCTAGGTTATCCTAAGAGTAGGGTAACAACAGTGTTGGGCCTGCCCCATCAGAAAGGCCCATTTCGGGTAAAGAGGAAACTCTAGTTTCAGTCTAGTAAGGTAACAAACTTGGCCAGGTACGCTATTCCCTTGCGCTGCTTAACACACACAGTGACAGTTATACAGTTTGGTGTTTCCTAGACCTAGTACTGACTTGAGCGTCGGAGTGCAAACGGCCTCTAGGACACCCTTTGTCTTTGTGTTTTCAGGTATTCATCACAGGAAAGACACGTACAAACGCAAGGATTCTGAACGTAAGACTGACGTAGGCACACGAAGGCGTTTCGGATCAACCGGCAGGAACAAATAGAAATTATTTTAAAAAACAATAACTTTTTTACTTTTTAAAATAATATTTATTTAAATTAATTTAATGATTAATTATTTTTTATTTTTAAAATTAATGATGATTCATTATTTTCTTTATAGTGTTTATTAGTAAACAAAGGAGGAAGACCCAATTTTCCTTGCTTTAAACGCAAACCTATATAAAATAATATATATAGATGAATATGTTCATAGTTTTTGGAATTCAAAATCTATTTTAAGAGTTATTGTTGAGTACTTTTGGTTAATTATTACTAAATATTAAGTCATGGAAACTCTACATTTAAAATGTTCTATCTTAATATGAAAAAAATATCATAAAAAATCCCAAGTTTACTTGTGATATGACAAGAATATTATTATATGAACTTGATATGACAAACCCGTTTTTTAGGACTGAATTATTTATTTTCAATAAAAAAATATAATAGTTATGGAAAAAAAAAAACTTTTTCTTAAACCTAGAAAATTTTAGAGTATAATAGTTCATAATTCTTAATGACCCCATCCCAGCAAAAATTTCTCTTTTTTCATGAATAAAGCCATCAAAACTCACAAGCTTATAAACTAAATTTCTATTCTTGAGTAACTTTGAAACTACACATAATTGATCATGAATAGATCAAATAAAAGAAAAAGTGTGATTGTTTACATAATATTGTTGAGATTTCTAACAAAAACTACTTGAAATTCATGAAGCAATCCTCTGGAATGGTGTCTAAAGATGGCTTCCAAGAATTGATTCTCTCATCATCACACTCACCACCAACTTCTGAAACCCTTCCTCCTCTCAACTTCACAACATGCAACAATTGCTCCATTGAACTCTGCAGTTCAGCTTCATCCTTGCACCTCAACATCCTTTTCAACTCTTCCACACTCATCACCACCCTAATCCTCGCACTCCCACTTCTACAGTAGTTTTCTCCTTCACCATTTTGCACCATGAACCTCACCTTCTTCTTCATGCTTTGTTCCATTCCTGGTGCTTCCAACTTGGACAATATTGGAACTGCCTTTACCTTCTCATGAGAGAAGGTATCATAGTTCTGATCTTCCTGTGCTGATATCTTGCTGTTCCTCAAACAGTTTCCCATGTTGATGATGTATAATGTTGAAAAATTGAAGGTAAAGAAGAAGAAAAGATGGGAGAAAAGGTATGAAAAGTGAGGTATAAATAGAGAGAAAGCACATGGGGTATCCGTTTGTTGCGCCGGGTGATGGAGATAAAAAAGCTCAGATTCTCTTTGCTTCTTATGACTCATCGTCACCGTCACCATGAAATCGTGCATGCTTTTGTTTCAAACTATTAATATAAAAAAATTATTAAATAATAATTAAATTTAAAGATAAAAATAATTAATCATTCATAATGAATGTATGTGCTTTTCTTTCTTTCGTATTATTATTATAATAAAATTATTATATAATAATTATTTTAAAAATAAAAAAATAATTAATTATTATATAGACTAATTTGCATAAATTAAAAAACTATTAATATTTAAATTGATTTTTAATATTAATAAAAATTTATAAAATAATTTTTAAATTATTATCTAAATTAGTTATCAGTGTTTTATCCACTAATATTTTAAATTTAAATTAATCTTTAAAAGACTAAGAGAGACTAATTTAAAATATAAAGTAGTTAATAGTTAAAACTTTGATAGATAATATTAAATATCAATTTAAAAATTATTTTATTAATAATAGAAATTTTACAAAATAGTCTTTAAAATTAGTATATATTTAATAAAAAAAATTAGTAATATTTTAATGTTGGAGCGTGTGTCTCACTTTGTTTAAACATTTTTTTTATCTGTAACAAATAAATAAATAGGAACATTACAGGAGATGCTCAAATCCTTCTACAATACAAAAGAAAAGATTTCTTTGACATCACACAGTAAAAACATTTTTTTTATCAGCAAAATATGAATTAATAAATAAGAGGTATTTCAAGGATATATCAATCCTTATACAAAATCTATGTAAGACTCATATACCTTTTACTCATACTTAATAACTCCTAGAAAAATTGACAGTCATCATACAAATCAAGGGCTCAAGGCATCAATCAGAAAATGAAAAGCTTACCACAGGCGCTCTAGACATTACCCATGACCAAGCCTTCATCTATGCCAAAGAAAAAATTTTAATGTGATCTATCTTACCACCTCTGAATAAATCCTTGTTCCTATGTGACGACAACTCTCCTACAACTGCTATCCAAACACATCCCCAAATTTGATTAACGCTTTGACACTGCTCAACTTGAAACTTTTAAAATGTTCTTTTGGCTCCCTATGATCCGATGATGTTAACCCCATCCATTCGTAGCATTTGGACCACACTAACCAAGCAACTCTACAAGTGCAAAAAAGATGAGACGTGGTTTCCTCTTCCTCCCCGCACAAACCACACGTGATAGAGCTCATACCTATCCCCCTTCTGACCAAATTCGCTTTAGTCACTATTTTGTCTTCAAGAACACTCCAAGCTATTTTGTCCCCTGAATATTTTCTTTAAGAATTTTGTACGCAGATTTTACCAAGAACACTATTGACTCCTTGTCCTTCCGACCCACGAGTCATCCTTATCCATTTTAACCCTTTGTTCCCCCAAAATTTACATCAATTGATATTCCTGATTCTGCTCCCATTCAAACAAGTTTCTTCTCCATTTAATCTTCCATTTTCACTCTGAATTTTCTAAACTCTCCTCGGCGTGCCATACACACAGTAGAAACATACATTTGACACCATATTATATTAATATTATAATATTTAAAATAAAAAATAAATCAAATATGATTAAAATATTTTTTATTGGTTTATGAAGTGTATGTTTTCTACTGTTTGTGGTGTTAACATATCACCACCAATACAAAAGTCCATTTCAATCCTCACTAGTAGTAAAGAACACCCTCCTTCTAACACCTATGCAAAAAAACTACATGCAATTATGCAGAAAATTGCATCCAATTATGCAGCAAAACAGAAAAATTTGCATCGAAACCTACTTAATAAATTAACTCTCTAACCTTAAAAAAAATGTTCCCTTGTATGAAAAAGGAATATTATTATTATGTGTGTGAGATAGAAGAGCAAAAGAGCTTATATACAGAGCAAGGACAACAACTAACTATTAGGTTAGTAGAACCGTGAAGAGAGGTTTAACAGTAAACTATATTAACTAACTAACATATTAACTGACTAACATCCCCCCATTAAACTGATGTGGGTGGAACACCAACCATCAGTTTACATCTGAAACCCAAGAATGCAGGACCCGATATAGACTTGGTGAGAATATCTACTATTTGGAACCTAGCAGCAAGATGGATTAAGCTAATTTTATGTTGTTGAACATAGTCTCTGACAAAGTGTAAGTCGAGCTTGAAGTGTTTTATGCGGGAATGCATGATGAGGTTGGCACTGAGTAGAACAACACCAAGGTTGTCAGAGAAAAGATGAGGTTGAGAAGTAGGTTGGTGCAACTCATGTAACAGGGATTGTAGCTAGAGAACTTCGATTAGAACTGCAACGATACTTCTGTATTCGGCTTCGGTGTTACTACGCGATACAACGCGCTGCTTGTGGGAGGACCATGAAATGAGGTTGCGACCATAGTAGATGCAGTAGCCTGTGGTAGATTTGCGGTCATCTACATCACTGATCCAGACAGCATCACTGAAGGCACAAATAGTTGGAGAGGGGTTGGATTGAAGTATCACACCATGAGTGCGAGTACCAGCTAACGAAGAATTCGTTTAACAACTTTGATAGCTGTCGTTTTGCTGTCAAATTAATATGAATCTAGCGTAGACTTGTCTAACACTAGAGAGATGATAGTATAATTGTGGTCAGATGACCCCAAGTCGTCTCCCAACGAATCCAATAGTGATTCAGTTAACCAAATTCAAAATCTATCTACAAGCAATGAAAAGTTAGTAATAACAATAATAATAAAAAGGGGGTTAAGATAGTTATGCAGAAAATATAAAAGAGATTGAAATAGAAAATAAAAAGCGGTTGATCCCCAAGTTCTTTCACCATTGAATTCTTCACAGGTTCTCTAAAGATTAATCTTTTCTCATCCTCCAAAACCAGATTGAACATGCGCCAATCTAATTCAACTGAAACTCACCAGTAAAACATGCGTCTACTGATTTAATCAATACCCACTTTGTTCCATGCGTATACTCCATGAGAATGCTTACCTCCTCTCTCTTGAATCATGCGCCCAAGAAATTAATTAGAATGATGCGAACTAACTAAGAAACCAAAGTTTCAGACAGGGAAGACTTTCAATCATGCGTTCAAGTACAACCTCTCACAAAAACTAGTTTTACAGGAGATTAGACAATAAAAACAACTGTTGTAGAGAATTAAAAATCGAAACTTTTATTGAACAAAACCTCATAACTCAATGGGAAATTACAAAGGAATCAACCAAAAAGGTTTAGCCTTCCATGCGGAGGCAAAACAAAAGAATTACTAAGAAGAAAATAAACTAAGAAAACTCTATGCAGCTCTCTCCCTTTCTACTTGATGCTTGTGTCCTTTTATAGGGCTTTTCTGCTCCAAGGATCTTGGGAAAATATTGCAGTTTATGTTTTGTAAATAGTTTCCACTTTCCATAATTCTTTTTATTTTGCAGAAAATTTGCTTCCAATTCTGTTTCTGGAATCTTGTAGCTTTTATTTTCTCTTTCTTCTCCTCAGAATTTGTTTTTTGTTTTGATTCAAAGAAGCAACTTGGACTTTTGCATGTTTGACCCATTCACAAAGGTAGATGCTTCAGATAATTTACCCTAAAAACACAAAATTACCAAAGATAATAGTTAAGGCCCAAATAAACCCAATTATATGAAAATTAATTAAAACAATGGATTTATTTATTATTATAGTCCAATAATCTATGATTAAGGCTATTGTGTGTGAAGAAATATATGCTCATCAAGCTTTCCAATGATGATCTTGTGGGCTATGCATGAATTGGAACACCTTGTTTACAACATAGGATAGTTCAAGACGAATAATGAGGACATATTGTAGGGCACCGACAACGGAGCGAAACATAGATGGATCATGCATGGCAGAGGAAGCATCCTTTTGGAGGCGAAGGTTGGTTTGCATGGGTGTAGAAAAGGGTTTGGATGCATCCATGTTAGTGCGAAGAAGCAAATTCGTGATGTATTTTTAATGTGATAGATGTAGGCCACCCATAGAGAGATGAGTTACTTGAACGCCAAGAAAAAACTGAAGCAGACCGAGATCTTTAAGAGCAAAACACATACTAAGGGTGGATATGAGCTACTGAATCACTGTCAGGGAAGACTCTGTAATTATGATATCATCCACATATATTAAAATAAAGATGGTGTATGTGGAATGGAAATTAACAAACAAAGATGTGTCACTTTTTGTTGAATGATAACCAAGAGAGTTAAGAGTTGCACTTAGCTTATGGAACCATGCTCTCGGAGCTTGTTTTAACCCATAAAGGGCTTTGTGCAGTTTGCATACTAAATGTGGAGAGGTGGAGGTGAATCCTGGTCGTTGGGTCATGTAAACATCTTCAGTGAGGTCGTCATTCAAGAAGGCGTTGTTGACATCAATTTGGTGGATAGGTCAGTGATGGGAGATAGCGTGGGATAGAACGATGTGAATGGTGGCAGGTTTAACGACAGGATTGTAGGTGTCAGTGTAATCGTGCCCAACAGTTTGGTTTAAGCCCTTAGCAACCATCCATGCCTTGTGACGTTGGAAAGACCCGTCGACATTGTATTTGTTTTTTAATAACCATTTACATCCAACAACTTTTGCATCAGCATTAAGGGAGGTTAGAGACCAAGTATGATTGGTGAGGAGGGAATTATACTCATTAGTCATAGCTTGAAGCCATTGAGGGGAAGATAAAGCTTCGTTAATGGAGGTAGGGATGTGAGATGTTGAGGTGGTGTGAGTTAGGAAGGTTTTGGGTTTGAAGATATTGTTCTTGGAGCGAGTTGTCATGGAATGGGTGTTTGCAGGTTCATTGGCAGTGGAAGATATGGGCAACGTGGGTGATAGAGGAGGAACAGAAACAAAGAGAGAAGAATCAGAGTTAGTGAGAGAAGATGTAGGAATAACAACAAGTTTAGAAATAACAGTTATGTGATGATTTAAGCAGCTAGAATCAGAGTGCGTGATAGTGGTGGGAGTGAAGTTGTGTTCAGGTTTATTGTAAGGAAACAAATCTTCATTAAAAAAAAACATGAAGAGATATAGACCTTACCCGTAGGAGAAAGACATATGTATCCTTTGTTGTATAAGTTATAACCAAGGAACAAACAACATGTAGATTTAAAATCTAGTTTGTGTGTGTTGTAAGGTCGAAGTAAGGGATAACAAGCGCAGCCAAAACTTTTCAAGTGAGTGTAAGTCGGGTCTTTATGAAACAAGGCAACATAGGGAGATTTGTTCTGAAGAACAGGGGAGGGAAGGATGTTAATTATATGTGTGGTAATGGTGAAAGCTTCACCCCAAAACTCTATGTGTAAGGAAGCAGAAGCAAGAAAAGTTAACCCCATTTTCGAAATATGTTTGTGCTTACGTTCGATGGAACCATTTTGTGCATGTCTGTGAGGGCAAGTGAGGCGATGAAAGATACCATGGAGTTGAGTAAAAGGCTTGAAACATAAGAATTCTTTAGCATTGTCCGTTTGAATCGCACGGAGTTTAAATCTAGTCTGATTTTCAACGAAAGTTTTAAAACTTATAAGAGAATTTAAGGCTTGTGATTTATTAAGTAGAAGAAACAGCCACGTATATTTTGTGTGAGCATCTAAGAACGAAATATAGTAATGTGTACCATTGGAAGCACAAATAGGAGTGGGACCCCAGATATCAATGAAAATTTATTGCAATGGTTCAGTGTATTGAGTAAAAGAGGTGTGAAAAGGAAGTTGGTGAAGCTTTCCTTGTATGCATGGAGCACAAAATTGAGTTTGAGAAGGATAGGAAATATGATAGTCATTCAAAACATGCTTAACAACAATAAAATTACAGTGTCCAAGTCTATTATGCCAAAGCTGTAAAAGAGGTATCTTGGGTTTATAAGAAGCATAGAAAACAGAGGGAGCAGGCATTGAAAGAGATGGCAGAAACACGTAGAGCCCAGCTTTAATTACTCCTTGAACTAAAATTTGATGGGTTGCCTGATTTTTAACATAACAGAGGCTAGAATGAAATTTAAAGTAAACATTGTTGTCTTTGGCAAATTGAGCAACACTGATAAGATTTTTAGTGATAGTAGGAACATGCAACATATTATGGAGTTTGAACATGGTGTGAGAATGTGGGTCAGTATAAACAGCAGAACCAGTGTGAGAAATAGATGTACCTTGTTTGTTGTCGAGTTTGAGATCAGCATTACCAGATATGGTTGTTTGTGAGTAAAGAACTTAGAGTCTTTGGTGATATGGTGTGTCACACTCGTATCAGGATACCAGAGAGGGTCTTCTATGGTGGAGGGTGCGCCAAGAATAGACGGAGTGGAATCATAATCCATGGAAGATGTATAATGAGAGATATTAGCATTGTAAGAGTGGATAGTAGGAGGGTCATACCTATGCCAACATGTGTCCGCAGTGTGGCCAGTCTTATGGCAGATCTGACAGATCGGTTTTGCAGAATTCCAAGACGCATCGTGGTGGAGAGAGGAACGAACAGGTGGATGAGGGTTGGGTGGACAAGAGCCAGTGGGATGTTGCAATCGGCCTCCACGAAAAGGATAGGTGGAAGGTTTCTTTTTGTGTTGGTTTTTGAGATTCCATGAAGAGGAAACGGTGTTTACCTGAAGAATAGACTCATGCGCCAGCTTGTGCCTTTCAAAACGTTCTTCTTCCGCAAGCAGAAGAGCTTCAAGATCGTCTACCGTGTATGGGTCTTGACGAGAAAGAATGGAAGTGATGAAACCATCGTAATCTACAGAGAGCCCTTCAGGAATGCTATCGACATGGTCTGTTGTGGACATGGGGGAACCAACCGCAGCAAGTGAGTCAACAATTTTCTTTATATCAGTGACGTAGGTGGTGATAGATCTATCATTCTTTGGAGTTTTAAGGAGAAGGCGAAACTTCTTGACCATGGCACAGGTGTGTGAAGCAAAATGAGTGAGCAGACGACACCAAATTGCAGCAGAAGAATCCAGACCAACCATTTTTGGTTAAAAGGGAGGAGAACATGGAAGCAAGAAGCCAGGCTACAAGAAGTTGATCTTGTTGATGATTGGTGCAATACGCAGGGTTGACCACGATGTGGTTATTTTTATTCAGAAACTCAAAGGGAACGACAGTTCCATCCAAGAAATCCATAAGCTGGAGACCACGTAGAGTAGCACTTACCTGTTGTTTACATACAAGAAAGTTTTCATCAGTGAGCTTGAGAGAGATAAGAGTGTGAAAATGGTGGACAGCGGAAGGAATAGGTATGTGCTGGTCAGAGAGGGAAGAAGAAGAAAAAGAAGATGAAGAAGAAGGAGAAGACACGATAGGAGAGAGAGAAAAAAAATTGGCTCAGAATACCATGTAAGAAAAAGGAATATTATTATTATGTGTGTAAGCTAGAAGAGCATAAGAGCTTATATACAAAGCAAGGACTGCAACTAACTATTACGTTGGCAGAACCGTGAAGAGAGGCTAAACAATAAACTATATTAATTGACTAACATATTAACTGACTAACACCCCCCTCATACAAACCACATTAAAACTTCTCAACGTCAACCCATCATACAAAATCAAAGCACAAACAGCCTATAATGTCCCCTAAGGTTCAGAATATAACGAAATTCTACATCCTCTGTATTCTCCATTATACGTTACCCACTACCTTACCAACAACTTCCTTTGCTCCCAATCCTTCTTTTCCTTCCCAGCTACAATTTCGTTCCTCTGTACTTACCTTCAAAACAAACAAGCCTTTATCTATCAATATTTTATCAGCCAGAAAATACAACCAAAATTAGCCTAAGAGGCCAAACTGCCACTTGTTTATAAACCATATAAAGGTCACATTAGCCAGACCCCAATCCATCTACTAGTAGAATTCAGGCTTTTCTTATTGATTTCATACATACCAAAGGGCTCAAACACCAATCTAAGTAAGAGAAACTTGCGACATCAACCTCAAAAGTAACCCAAGACCATACTTTTAGTTAGAGGTGGCAATGCGGGACAGGTCATCTGAGTCGATCCATGGTACGCTACTAAAAAGTGTAAGGTGAGCTCACAAATCTAGCTCGCTGACCCGTTTTGACTTGTCCCGCATAACTCGCAACCCACGTGGGCCAATAGCAGGGTGGGGCGGGTTAGCCCGCTGGCCTGTATAAATAAAAAAAAATTATTTTTTCTAAAAACAATCATATCTCACTCACACATTATTATTGTAGAATGACCTTTATTTTATTTTATTTAAAAAAATTAAATTTAATGTACCAAAAAAGGTATGTCTTATTTTAATAATCTAAAGAAGTTAATATTAAAAATAAGAGTGGATTTAGTTTTAAGTAATGTTTTACATTTAAAATTTGTTAATAAAAAAAGTAATATAGAGAAGATTTTTCATTAAAATATTTTGTATCAAAACTTTGATAAGACACTCTCATACAATTACATACATATAGAAGAAAAATATATGCAAAACAAAACTTTAATTATTTTTAATAAAACCTTCTTACAACCCTCATACTTGAATGCCTTTATATTTCTTTATCTTAATTGAATGAATTAAAACAATGATGAAATTTTAATTTTCCATTAGCAGAAATATTTTTTTATAATTAAATTTTAATTTTAAAAAATATTTTCCTTATGCAGGCTACCTCTTATGCAGGGTGGACTAGTGAAATGAGCCTACACTCCTTGTGCGAGACGGGCCAACCCGATCCGCATTTTGCGGGCTAAACGTGGGGAGGGCTAGCTCGCATTGCCACCCCTACCTTTAGTTGTACCATAGTAAACACTTCATTGTGGTCAATTCTGTTATTCTTAAAAATGCTTTTATTTCTATGCTTCCATATTTCTCCTATAACAACTACCCATATGCTTCCCCACACCAAATTAATTGTCTCTGATACTCCCGCCATTCTAAACTGCGAAAAATGTGTCTTTGGTTCAAAATGATCTGCTGACGCTACTCCTAACCACTTATAGCACATACCCCATACCCGCCAAGCTGTTATACACTTGAAAAAAACAAGTGACTCGTTGACTCCTCCTCCTCTTCACACATTATACACTAGTTACATAACACCATTATCCCTCTCTTCCAAATTGACTCCAATTGCTATTCTGTTAAGTAATACCCTCTAGGTTGTGACTTATGTTATGGGTAAAGTTTTGGTTTTCCAATGACTATTATTGTAAATAGTATTTTATGTGTGTGAGAATGTCCCTCTGAATCGAAGCCCGTGCTTCAGCCACTTAGTTCAACAAAAGGATTTTTTGATTGTCCTGTGCGTGCGTGGCGTGCCTTAGGGTTTCCTGTGCGTGCGTGCGGCAACGAAACGCCTCCGCATTTTAGGGTTACCGATGTGTGGCGGCAGCGAAATAGTGTTTCTGGGGTGCGGTGGTGCTACAGTAAGCGCCACAGTGGTCTGCGATGGTGCGAGAATTGTAGATGATGACGCAGTGCAGTGCGAGAGCCCGGTGCGGCGGCGTGGACAGCGTGCGGTTTCGCGTTTGTGCGATGGTGCCTGGGCGACGGAACGCGGCGGTTGCTGGGCTGGTGCGCGGCGTCTACAGGTCCGGTGATTGCGAAGGGGGTGGCTCTTGTGGCAGCGGAGTGGTTGGCTCGCGCGGTGGTGTGGTGCAGTCGTTATTCTGTGTTCTTGTGGAAGTTCTTGACGGCAACTTGTTAGCCTTCTAAAATGACGGAGGGTTCTGCGGGTTTCCTCATTCCATGGGCTTGTTTGATGGATCAGGAAGTATGTCCTGATAAAAAAGTATATTCTATATCCGGTCAAAGGAAGACTTTTGCTTAGGCTTTGGGAAATACATGTGACATTCCTTTGTCCCAGCTACCTACTCCTTGTATTAAGGGTGACATGATTGTTGTCCGGATTGATGAGGCAGATTACTTGGCTGGTCTTGAGGATTGCAAAACCCATCTCCACGGTCGGATTATTCTATCTAAGGGGGATAAACCTCTTACACACCTGGATTTAACTAAAAAGTTGCAACCGATGTGGAAAACTCTTGGACCATGAAAAGCAATTCCTCTTGGAAAATGTTTCTATGAGTTTGAGTTCGCTTCTATAGAAGACATGCGATGGGCCCTCGGGATGGGTTCCCTGAAGTTATCTCCTGGTTTATTGAGATTGTTTGCCTGGACAAAAGACTTTGTCCCAGCTACCATGAAGAGTACCAAAGCTCAGACATGGGTTAGAATCTACCATTTGCCTTTGAAGTATTGGAAACCAAGGACAATATATTCCATCGTTAGAGGCCTTGGTACTCCTTTGTCTTTGGATGAGCATACTATGAGAAAGAATAGGGGTATGTTTGCTAGAGTGTTGGTGGATATTGATCTATTGTCCCCTCTTTCCGATCAACTCTTGTTTGAACGTCCACACTTTGCTTTTGTAGCTGGTGTGGAATATGAATGGCTCCCTCCATTTTGCTCTCATTGTAAGATGATTGGGCACGAGCTTGCTCAGTTTCAGGCGATCCATGACCAGGGTCGTGTTCTTGGGCCTCAACATAAACCTTCTCAGAAGACATCTTCTGATGAACGGGAACAAGGGAGGACCGTGATTCCTAAACAACGTAAAGAATACAGAAAAAAAGATCCTGAGACAAAACTCGTGGAAGGCGTCATTGATAAGTTGAAAGTTGATGCTACTGGTGGGGTTAATGTAAGGTCACCCTTAGGTCACCTTGCTTCAGATAAAACAGGAGGAGGAGAGGATGATTTTGCAGATATGCCTCCTCTTGAGGATGCTTCGGATCATGATAGGTCCTCACCCAAGCAGGGGTTGTCCACTCCCACTTTGGATTCACTTGTTGTTATGCAAGCTAAGGATTCAAAGTCAAATTCAACAACTCTTATTGATGATCATCATGTGGAGGTATCTGTTCCTGTGATTGTACCATCTCCGTTGCGTACTACCTCTCCTCGGAGGGTTAAATCACATGCAGATACTAATGCACCAGTTCCTAATGTGGAGGTCTTTGCTATTGTGACTGTACCATCTCAGTCGCCTCATACCTCCCCTCGGAAGGCTAAATATCTTGGGGATGTTAAAGCAATATCGTTGGTCCTTCAAAATCACTTTTCTTCTCTTGATGGTTTGGAAACTATAGATGTGGGAGTTGATTCTCATATTGGAGCGTCAACTATTCCGCCTGTTGGAATTAATTCTGATCATATTGAAAATCAGGTTGTTTCAAAATTTTGGGCTGACTCCAATGAGATGGAGGAGGATGCCAGTGATAATGAGGAGGAAACAGTTTGCACTAAAAGAAAACCATGGAGACCACCTAAGGAGACTGGTAAATCCAGGAAAACTGCTAAGGCAGTTCTTTCTACAACGTCACAATGAAGGTCTCTTCATTTTTCTGGAATGTCAGAGGACTGGGAAACCACAAAACTATGGAGATGTTGATTAGTTTACTTAAACTACATAAACCCCTCCTAGTTTTTCTTGTTGAACCCATGATGTCGTACATTAATGCTTTCGACGTCCTTTTCAAATCTGTTAATATGCATTTGGTGGCTACGTCTCCTATTGTTAATAAAGTTGCTAAGATTTGGTGTTTGTCGGTTCCTAATCTTGTCCAAAGTTTCTTAGTTAATGATCAATTTATCTCTGTAACTTGTCTTCTGCATGATAAAAGATTTAGCTTTGCAGGTGTTTATGGAGTTAACACATACTTGACTAGACGATTTTTGTGGAGGGATCTTAGTTTCTTCACAGGGCCTTGGTGTATTCTAGGAGATTTTAATGTTGTGCTCTCGGCGGATGACTGTAAAGGGGGAGTGGCTCCTAATCAAGTTTCTTGTAATGAATTCCTTGACTGGATTAATACTAATGATCTTTCTTGTATGCCTTTTACTGGATCTTGTTATACTTGGTGTAATGGAAGGAGAGGGTTGCATAGAATACATAGAAGACTGGATAGGGCTTTATATAATGGAGTGTGTCTGGATGAATGGGATTCTTGTACTTATCAGGTTCTTGTTAAAAATTGTTCTGATCATTCCCCTATTCTTGCTAGTCTTGCTAGTAATTCTTTGCGGAAGGTTAGCAATTTTCGTTTCTTTTCGATGTGGCTTCAGGACACTTCGTGTCTGAAGCTTATTCATGATTCTTGGGCTAATAAGGTTGTTGGTTGTCCTATGTTTATCTTGCAACATAAGTTAAAACGGTTGAAACTTGAGCTCCGAGACTAGAATAAAAATTCTTTTGGTAATGTTCATAATGTAGTTCTTCTTAAGCAGGGTATCCTTCTTGGTATTCAAAAAAGCTTAAAGACTGCTAGTTTATCTGATAGTGATGAACTTCTCTGTCAAGAAAATATTGCTAAGGAGGAGCTTGATCATGCTCTTCACTGTTAATATTTGTTTTGGAAAGAAAGGGCTAAGATGTTATGGTTCAAGGATGGAGATCGAAATACTGTTTTTTTTCATGCTGTGGTCAAAAGGAGAAATAATTCTAGTGGGATTCATCGTCTATGGATTGATAATGAGGTTACGGAGGATCCTAAAATCATTGAGGATCATATTTTGAACTTTTATAAAAATCTTTATGCTGAGTCTATTTCTAATGTTCTGGATACTGATAATATGGAAGATTTTATGTACTTATATTCCTGCGATGGTTTCCTCTGAGGAGAATATGATGTTGATTAAATGTCCAGATTTTTCAAAAATAAAAAATGTTGTTTTTAATCTTAACAGTAATAGTGTTCCTGGTCCTGATGGTTTTTGTGGTATTTTCTATCATTCTTGCTGGGAAATTATTAGGACAGATGTTTGCAATGCTGTTCAACAGTTTTTTAAACAAAATTGGGTTCTCCCTGGAATGAACAGTAATGTGGTATCTCTTATTCCTAAGGTTCAGGGTGTTGATTCCATTAAAGATTACTAGCCAATTGTTGTTGCTAATTTCAAGTTTAAGATTATTTCCAAGATACTGGCAGATAGGCTTGCACTTGTGGCTGCTAGAATCATTTCTCCTAATCAATATGGATTTGTGCAGGGTAGATAGATTCAGGATTGCATTGGTATTGCTTATGAAGCTATTAACATGCTTTCTAAAAAGGTTAGAGGAGGTAATGTGGCTTACAAAGTTCATATTCATAAAGCTTTTGACACTCTGAGTTGGAAGTTCTTATTATTAGTTTTAAAACGCTTTGGTTTTCACCCCTCGTTTGTCAGTTGGATTAGTACAATTCTCCGTTCAACTATGCTTTCTATCAGAATAAGTGGTAGTTTGGTGGGTTTTTTTCCCTGCAGTCGAGGGGTAAGACAAGGTGATCCATTGTCTCCTTTACTTTTCTATCTTGCAGAGGAAGTTCTTAGTATAGGTATCTCTAAGCTTGTGAATGATAAGAAGATTTTAAATATGGCCAGTCCGCAAGGTTATCTCACTCCCTCTCATATTTTGTATGCTGATGACATATTTATTTTTTGTAGGAGGGATATTAAGTCTCTTAGAAATTTGAGTACTTTTCTTAAAACATATGGTGATTTTTCTGGTCAATATATTAATAACTCTAAAAGTAGTTTCTTCACCATGGATAATTCTCCAAGATTTGTCACCAAAACTCAAAATATTCTTTCCTGTAGTCATGGTTGTTTGCCTTTCAATTATTTATGAGTGTCTATCTTTGTTGGTGCCCCAAAGTGTCGGTTTCTTCAACAATGTTAAATTGAAGCTAGCATCTTGGAAAGGTAAATCTCTTAGCATGATGGGTCGAATTCAGCTAGTCAATACGATGATTACTGGATTTCTAGTTTATAGTTTTAATATGTATAAGTGGCTTGTTTCACTTATTAAGCAAGTTGAGCAGTGGTGTCAGAATTTTATTTGAACTGGTGATATTCTGAAAAAAGGTATTGCTACCGTTAATTGGGGGAAAATTTGTTCACCTCTTGAGGATGGAGGCTTGAATATTATTAATCTTCATCATGAAAATAATGCATATCTTCTTAAGCTTGCTTGGAACTTTGCTTATAGCAACAATCCTTGGTCTTTACTCTTGAAAGCCAGGGTTCTTAAATCAAAATATGAGTTTAGAACGGTTTATAGATCTTCCTCTCTCTGGCTTGGAATTAAGCAATTTTATTCTACCATACTTGACTATACTTCTTGGACTGTTGGTACATGTTCTTTTATTAATTTCTGGAATGATAAATGGTGTTCTACTACTTCTTTAGCAAATATTGCAGGGTTATTTGATGGTGTTAGCATTCCGGATACAGTCTCTCAATTTTGGACAGGTTGTGATTGGAATATTCCCTTATCTTTACAACAGATGCCTCATTTTTTTAATCATATCATGGTTAGAGAGGAACAGGATATTCCTAATTGGATTCTAAATGAGTCTGGTCGTTTCACTCTTAAATCGGCTAGGACTTTTTTCTTGGAACCAGGAGTTCCAGGTGGTTGGGGTAAATTCATTTGGTCTGCATCTATTCCGCCTTCCAAAACTCTAGTACTCTGGAAAAATTTCATGGGCGACTTCCTACAGATCAACATATTCAGAATAAGTGTTTGCATATATGTTCTATGTGTACGCTTTGTGAAAAGCATGAGGAATCTATTCAACATCTATTTTTTGAATGTTCTAACGCATTGCATATTTGGAGTTGGGCTCGACAAATTTTTCTTACTTCTCATTTCTCTAATAAGGATGATCTACTTTCTTTTATTAAGAGTGATGGTAGTCATTTGGTTAAATTGATTAAGCTTGCGGTGATAACCTTTTCTATATGGATGATATGGCGTATGAGGAATTATGCTAGATTTCAGGATAAGATTGAGGTTTCTAAGGCTATTTCAATAATTAAAGATTTAACTTGTCTAGTGGGAAATTAGTCTAAAGCTTCAATGAAGAATGATATGTTGGACTTCAACGTGATTAAGTTTTTCGGTATTAAGACTCGTAGTGGTAAATTTCTTCGTCCTTTTCCTATTAGATGGGAATTTCCTTCACCAGGCTGGGTTAAAATTAATATTGATGGGGCTGTTAGGGGGTATCCTGGTCTTGCTACTTGTGGAGGTATTTTTCGTGGGAGTATGGGAGAATTTATTGGTGCTTTTTCAGCGTTTCTTGAAGTTCAAACTACTTTGGTTGCTGAGTTTTATGGAGTTATACATGCTATGGAGGAAGCTCAAAAAATGGGACTTACTAATGTATGGCTTGAATGTGATTCTGCCTTGGTTTGTGCTGCGTTTACTGCTAGGACTAATGTTCCGTGGATGCTTCGGAATCGATGGAATACTTGTCTTATTTTTTGTGGGACAATCAGGTTTAGGGTTACTCATATTTTTCGTGAAGGGAATGTGTGTGCTAATAAGTTGGCTAATTTAGGATTTATTCATAGAGAATCATTTCATTGGTATAATAGACTCCCAGCTAGTCTGTTCTTAGAATTCTTTATGAATAGGTATAATCTATCTATGTATCGTTTTTGTTAACATATGGGTTTTGGTCTAGTCCCCCCATATTTTTGTATTTTCTTTCTTTTTTCTTTTTTTTAATAATATTTTTTTTCATGAGATGGCAGATGATTGTTGTTACTTGAGGTGTCAGCCTAGTTGAGATGTCAAATGCATAGTGATGCCTAACATGAAAACTTTTTATAAAAAAAAAGTTTTGGTTTTCCAAAAATTTCCAAATAGAGGTTTATCTTCCCCTCCTACCTCATTCTTTAGCATCTTATAAGTTGATTTAACCGAGAACAAAGTCGTCTTTCCATCTTTCCATACCCACTTATCTTGCTCCTCCCTTACCGAATTCTTGTTATCCAGGATTACCAACAACTGCTCCGCTTGATTCTCTTCCCATTCGAACAAGTTCCTTCTCCATACCAAATTCCATCTCCACCTATCGTTACTCCACTCCCCTGCTTAGTTAAACCTTAAATCTTTGTTCGTTGTTAGAGAAAACAACCTTGTGAATCTACTTTTAAAAACTTCATCTTCTACCCACTTATCATACCAAAATTTGATTTCCTTCCTGTTTCCAAGTTCCAAGCTGATGTTATCATTGAAGACAGACCTCCATTCTTCTGTTTCCCGAACCTCCTTTATATCCTTGTTCTTCTTTTCTAGAATCTCTAGATTCCTCCATCCACTATACTTTGACTCCAAACTATGTTTCCATAATCCCCCTTCTCCTAAAATCATTCTCCAAGTCCATTTTTTTAGGAGTGTAATATTAAACAATCTTATATCTGTGATGTCAAACCCTCTGATATCTCTTGATTCACATACTTTTTCCCAAGACACCACTTTGTTTAAGCATAACTCATGTTTGAATAAAAGAAAAGTTTAGAATATTTAAGTTACATACTTTAAGTATACTTAAGTAGGTTATATAAGTATATTTCCATGTTGAAATTTGAAATATAAAAAAAAATGTAAATGTTTTATAATCTGTCACTACAAGAAAATCATGAAATAGAAACTAATTTTAGAGACCAAAAATAATTAGTTGCTATAATGACTAAATTAGAGACCATTTTAGAGACTAAAAAAATGTTTGGTTTCTAAATGAGTTTCTATTATTGTTAAATGGTTTCTATATTAGTATCTAATTAGCTACCAAATTTATAATCTAAATAATTGGTAGTTAAAATCTTGTTAGTTAGATACCAATTTAGAAACTATTTAACAATAATAGAAACTAATTTAGAAACCATTTTTTTTAGTTTCTAAAATGGTTTTTAATTTAGTCACTATAGCAACTAATTATTTTTTTCTCTAAAATTGACTTCTATTTCATGATTTTCTTATAGTGAGTGTTTAAAGAATATGTCAATTTGAATTTATTATTATTATATTATTTTAAAAAATAACTATAAAAAGATGCTAATTTTAATAGTGTTTAAATATTTTGGTAGGATTATTACATGTTATATTTTAGTTTAAGATTGATAAAGTTACATGCTTATTAAATGTTTGGGAATACAAAAACCCCTAATGTCAATATGAGTTCATTTCAAATGTAACAAAAACTTATTTAATTCTATATATTTTATTTGACGAGTTACTAAATATAATTTTATTGATTTTAAATTGGATGTGATTTTTATTGATGGAATTATTATTTATAATAGTTTTATTGTGGAACATGATTATTTTATACCAACACTATAAAAAATAATAATCATAATTTGTTAGATGCAGTAAAACATTGGCACAAATGATAAAATTGACGACACTTTATCATAATTATTTGGTTTAATAAGGTATTTAAAATAAATCCCGATTAGCTTTTCTAATTTAAAATATTACTAAACGCTCAATATTAATATTAATTCGGATCATTCTATTAAGAAGAGTAATTTTTGAACTTTTATTACGTCGTTTTCACTATATCAGAGCATGAAATTTGGTCCATTATATTAATTAGTGCATAATTCCAATTAAAATTTTAATAAGGTCTACGTTGATGCCCTCATATCACTGCTCAAAATGCGCTAATCTTCAACTGCTATTGCACAATCTCTCTAGTTATTTATTTTCATCACTTTCATTTTTTATTTCTATAACATATAATATATGACCAGAATATACCTAATTACCCTCTTTTGTTTTCTTCTTCAAATTTAAAGGTTTTTTTTTATCTATTATCTATATTAAGAAATAAACTTAAATCTAATTCACCTTCTAAAACTAAATTATAAAATAAAAATTAGTCTCATTTATATAATATAAAATAGTCTAATTTTTAATGGGGACAACAACATTATTGATAGCAACACCGAAAAAATAACATTAAATATAAAGATATAAATATGATTGCTTGCAATTTAATTCTGTTGTCCCTACACTAAAGTTAGCTCCATGTTGACCTCAACCATGTATTCAATTCCTCTCCATATTTCAACTCTACCATCACAAAGTCAATTAGAGACAAAAAAAATATGAAGAAAAACTATTGTTTTGAATACTCTAGGGTGAAGTTTGATTATCTTTTGGACAAAGAGATATTTATTTGAGTGAATTTGGATATCAACCCATAGTTGATGTACTTTAGCCTTAGTATACTCTTTCTAATGAGTTTCATTTTCAAGGATTAATTACAAATATTAACTAACATCAAAATATGTATGGATTATTGGGACCACCACACAAAGTTAAGTACTACAATCTCTTATATCCTATAAAGTGCAAGTACCCATTATCTAAAAAACCCTATAAATAAACTCCTTAAAAAGCCTATAAATAGACTATCAACTAAGATTCAACACTTAAATGCTCTAACTGAAAAAAGTAATCTCACTAAATACTTTAGCTAGAAGAAATATCAACTCTCTTTAAATAATCAATGAAGGCACCTTAATCAACCAGGGTTACGTAGTGTTTTACGTGAATTGGAACTCAACGAATTTAGACTCTTCCAAGTTAGTGCACAAATGTTAAATTAGTACATTAACTAAAAGAATTGGAACTAGCGTAAAGAAAAGCTAAAGTAGCCCAACTTTGATTCTAACCTAAAGAAATTGAAGAGGAAGTTTATCTATGAGTTACAATGAATGTGGGCATAATTTAGGAGTCAAAATAAATTTATGTGGCGTGGATAAGGTTAAGAAATGTAATTAACGTGAAGAGGAAGGATTAGTGAAAGCAGAAGACATGTTTTCATTGAACTATGCATGTTTATTGTTGAATCACTGTATTTGGTCCCATTTAGTGTTTGAGTTGTTGTTCCTTTTAAGGGTCTTACGTGCAGAAATAGTAACATATGCCAGACATAATGGGGCATGTCTCTTCACATGGGATAACTCATGCTTTTATGAAACATAATTTCATATATATTCTCACAAATTAATGTTGGACCCTTGTGGCTTCTTATGGTAATTGGGACACAAAATGCTATGCTTCCAACTTGAGATTGTTTCATCTTTTGCCAAAGTGTGAATTTGTATTACGGCAGTAACTTTAAGAAGAAAGAAGTAACATTTAATGCCAACTAATTTTGAATTATTATATTTGATAATAATATTTGTAAAATATTAGGTTTTTAATTAAGATAGATGTTTTGGTAGATTTAATACAATTTTTTCTCTTATCTCTCTCTTATTATATGTTTGTTAAAGATAATACGACGAAACTCTGAATTCTTTAATCTCTTGAGATGTTTTTTAAAGATAAAATTGTACTACATCATTTTTTACCTTAGACAACACCCGTAAAACATTGTCTAGAGTAGGAAAAAGTGTTGTCTTATATTGATAGAATATGCAACATTTTTTGGGAAAACTTTCATGTAATATTTTTTTCTCATAATGTTTAGGCAACGCATTTTAAGTGTTATTTATTGTCTAGGCAACACTTTGTAAAATGTTGTCATTGGTAAAGGCAACGTTTATTTATATGTTGTCTGTCTTTTTAGACAACACTTATTTTGATGTTGTTTGTCTGAGTCAACACATTTTCAGTTGCATATTGATTAAATAAGCATATTTTTTTGTATAATGTTTAAGTAACGCCACACATATTACTTTACACTGGCATTTACATTTTTATGCTAATTGCCATTTCCTATTAAAAAGTCCATTTTCAGCATAAATTGCACTAATTTTATAATAAAAATAATTATTAATTCTTTTTACGTCTCTGATAATTTAGATATATGTATTTTATACATTATAAGAAGGTAGTCTTATTTGATAAAGTTCAATCGGCCAATATAATGAAAAGCACAATATGTTTTTGCAAGGAAGTGCAAAGAAGAAGTGAACTAACCACAAAATAAACTACTAGGGACTCACCAGAATCGTTCACAAACTATCCACAATATGTGTGAGCTTCAAAGATCATCCTTGGATGCTAATGAACAACTTCGATTCAACCAAACATTTCAAAATAAAATTCAAAAAATAAAAAACAGTAATCAATACCAAACAAGGTCACCCCTAAACCCTAACCCATGAGGAAATCAAAGGAAAAATGAACCGCAGAACTACGACTACTATGAGCACGAGTACATGAATTGGAAAAAGGAATCGAAGAAGAAGCACGACTATCAGTGTGTGAGCGTTCTTGAATTTTTCAGAGTAGGTTTCGAATAGCGAAATTTGGGTTTCGAGATTTAGGAAATGCTTTCGAAGGACAGGTTTTTGGAATGTTTTGGAACGTGTTTAAGGTTGGAGCGTGTGGAAATTACTAGAATAAGGTGAGATTGACAACTTAGAATAGTTATGTTATATGAAATATTAAAAGCAACACCTAATAAATGTAGTCTAAATATTATTTAAAGTACCTACAATTTAAAAAGTATGGTCTAAAATATTATTTAAAGCACCTACATTTTAAAAAAATGTTGTCCGAAGTACTCCTAGTATTTTTAATATTAATATACTCTTTTTAATTGTTGCTTCAAATCAATAGGCAACGTTGTTGCTTCAAATAAATAGACAACGTTTTTCCAAATATTTTGAATCAGACAAAAATAAACTTTACTATAAACTTTACTGCATAGAAACAATAAAAAAAATCTTTGATTATATATACTTTAGACAATATTTTTTTTATGTGTTAACATGTCAATATGATCTAAAGTAAAAAAAATAATGTAAAAAAATAGTGTAGTGACAAAGTTCTAAGTTTAAGCGGACCAAACACGAACTTGAAGTCAAAATAATAAATATATTTTATTTTAATTAATACTTTTGTTTTACTATTTTTATTACTATATTTTTTTATTTTTTTTATTACTATATATCTTCCTGTTTATTCATGTCAATTTGTTTTGTGGCATATGGCATAAAGGGTGGTAATTATCTTGAATGAAAATGATTAATGGGTCCATTATACAGTGTTTTTCTTCTTCATTGCTTTACAAATAATGGAATTTTAAGTCTTATATAGTCAATGATTGTGTATATTATAACTTATCAAATTCGCATCTCATGTCTGTTGACAGATTTTTAAATTTTTTATACAATTATTAGTTTAATTAACTTTTTTTCTTACTATAAATTAATGCATTAAATACAACTCTTTTAAAATAAATCCATTATATATATATATATATGTTTTTATTAAAATTAAAAATCCTTCATATATTTTATTAAAGCACTTCAAATTAAAAAGTCTCTTGTTTTCATGAATAAATAATTCTTGCAAAAGTTTTTACATAATTATGTAATTGTAAATCAGTACGATAAAAGTACGTAAATCTTTGTAATGACTATTTTAAATATCAAACATTCATATTTTTATTTTTATCACTGATTGTTGTCAAAAGATTTAACTTACACCTTTAATCAAATCCTATTTCTATATTCAACTTTTTTTTGGTTTATAAGTTTCGAATTTAACATTTTGCTTAAAATAATTAGAAACCAATTATGTTTTAATTTACATGATAATGATCCATTAATTAAGAATTTAAACACAAGCAAAACATGCTTACTAAAATATTTTTTTAATATCAAAATAGCCGAAATCGTAATATTGTAATGTAAATACTGTTATCGATAATGTACTGATAATATAAAATATACTTGCATTAATTTGTTATTTATGATTACTTGCACTGAATAGAAAGAAAAGTTAATTGGATAGGGTATGGTTGCTTGAATCGAACGGTGCATGGTTGGTCTTACCAGCATCGGACGGTTAAAATTGATTGTGGATGGGTGCTGGGACAGCAGGTAACATGGGATTAACTAACGAAGCTACCTCTTCACATGGCATTCAATCCATCACGTGCTCCTCACGTGATCATCCCTGATACACATGCCTGGCATTTGCAAGTGGCAATGCCATCTCTTTCTCTCTCTTCTCTGAACTCCATTGTGTGAGTGACTGAGTCAACGAAAACAATGAAAAAGGGGTTTCTTTCTTGCACCATTCTCTTCACTGCTCTCTCTTTGCATTGAAGCTTTTTTGTTCACTTTGGGAGCAACTTCTTAATGTTCACTTTGGGATTATTCATTGCCTTGGTTGCTGACAAGCTGCAACTATGAAGGGCTTGCTCTCTCCCACTTTCCTTCTTCAAATTACTCTCTTTCTCCTTGTTTTTCTTTTAGGTGTGTTTTATTCATTGCAGCAGATACATGCATGACCCTTAATTGCGAATTTGACTCTTTAATGATTAAATTGTCGCTAAGCTTTTCAAGTTTGCATTTTGATAGTTGGGTCACGAAATTTTCTGTTTGATATGATAGTGAATTTGCAAAAAGTAATGGAATTATGCTTCATCTCAGGTAGAATAATGTGTATTGTTGATGTTGTGTACATTGGGTACAAACCATAATGAAAAAGGGTAAGCTTGATACATTTTTATGAGACTGTTCTTTGTGCATTGTAGAAGGCCAATGAGCTACCATAAATAGTAGCCAAAGAGCTGAATATGTTGTCCAAGCTGACATGATGTGTAATGTTTCTGCATGTAGTTGATAAATAATGCAGTGTGTCTGATATCTTAATGATGAATGCGTGTTTACTTATTTTGAGGCCTTAGGCAATGGAGGAGTATTTTATTTTCTTCTAGAAATGTATTCTTGTAGAAAGATAATTCCTTAAGCTGAAAATTGCCGATTATGTTGGCAGTTGTGAACAAGTCTCAGGGCTCTCCAATCACTACTAAGGTTGATGCGTTGCCTCCTGCTTTCCCTCCAAGTACACAGCCACAGCCCTTTATTCCTCTTATAGCTCCTTCCCCATTGAGACCTTTCACAAATAATTCTGTGCCCACCTTATCAGGTATGTTTGCCTTTTCTTTTAAGTCTGTCAGTGAGACCTTACATTATGATTCTTTTGTTTACACAAATACTGCTTACCCTTTGGCATATTGTAGTTGTTGGTTGTAGAAAGTAAGGGGTTTTAGGTATAAAGGGAGGAAGTGGGATAAAGGAGAATGAAACACTAAATTAATATTAACCGAGATGTGTTACAAATTATAATGTATTGATAAGATGCTTATAAAACCTAGACCAATAATTTTTATTATTACGGATCATAATCTTAACTAAGTAGGGAAATAGATCATGATAAGATAAGGAAATAGGGTAAGCCTAAGAGATATGAAAAAATAGGGAAACTAATCCTAGAAATAAGTAAGATGTTTTCTTTTATTGATGAATATAATATTGGTGAATAGTGGGAAGCAGGGCCATGGCCAAGATTTTAATCTTAAGAAAGGGGGGCCAAGATCCAAAGTAGATTGAAAAGTTGTCAAATATTCCAATCAAAGAGAATAAATTAGCTGATATATTACAAAATAGACATGAAAGATGCTGACTACTGAAGGTTGCGGTGTGAAATTATAGTGTAGCAGTGGTGAAAGTGTAACACCGATGAGTTCAGTGCTATGGTAAGGTGCAACAATATAGGTTTGTACCTGAAGACTAGTGCTATTTTTTCTGGGTAGAAGGTGAAGTACAAATGTAATGATGTGAAGATTCTGTGCCATTGGTGCCATATATAATTCTTGTAAGTAACAATCTCCAAGGACCATCTTTCTTCCGTACTAACACAACTGGGCTAGCATAGTAGCTATTACTATGTTGTATAATGCCATTGTTAAGAGAGTGTTGCTCCAGCTTATCTATAATATCTGTATGGTCTCTTGTTTATGGGGTTAGCACCCTGTATCAAAGGAATTTTGTGATCAAACCCCGGTCTGAAAGGGGGTAGCTTCATAGGACTTCTAAAAATATCATCAAATTCAGTTAACATCGTCTGAATAGAGTGGAACTGGTGGTGGTTCAGCCTGTACAATAAGGGCTTGTAAAATTCTAGTGTTGGTATTGCAGAGTTGCAGAATAGAAAAGCGAACTCCCTCTTCCATAGCTTTAATAAAGTTTTTTGTCGCTGCAGTCTTGATGTTTTGGGTAGTGGCTCCACGTTTTTGTCACATGTCTCTTCCCATTAACTCTAAACTCCATGGTAAAGTTGCTAAAATTCCATGGGATATCTCCTAAAGTGACCAACCATTCCACGCACAGAACAAGGTCACAGCATCCTAAAGGAATGGGAAACACATCAGATGTGAAAGTAGTTTGTTGTTTGCTTTGCGCCAAGAAAAAAATTAACCATTGAAGAAATGGTTATTTTGTTGCCATCTGCTACTGCCAACGGATCACGTTCCTCAATTAAACATCCAGACTTCTTTGCAACTTGTATATCCAAGAAGTTATGAGTGCTGACACTATGTAAAGGATGTTTATTCACATAACCAGTGACTCTCATGGTTCGAAAATTAGGTGCCCCTGTTAAAGCACTAACCGATTGGTTTTCATTCTCCTTGTATTCTTGCTCCGAAGAATGTTCTTGAGTTTCCATAACATGTATTTGAAGTTTCTTGTGAGTCAAACTATGTTCAAGCGTGTGAGGTTTATCACAAAAGTAACAAAGGCCTTTGGATCGTCTCTCACTCATGAATGTTGGTGTTAGAGTCCTTGTAGTTCGTAATATTTGTGTCCCAACGATCAGAATATTTCTGCAATCCTGGTTTTTCCAATTGCATAGGTTTAGACCCTAAAATCCCTTTATTCTCTCAGTGAGATACCAAGAAGGATCCTGGGTAGTTGATGTATCAGCAGCTTCATACATTCTGGCCTATGAAAAACCTCGCTAGACAGTGGTGGATTGAAACATACGCCCCAACATTTTGAATATCTTTCTTTAAACCTCCCAAGAAACAACTCACCGTGTAAGATTCAGAAAGATTTAATCTGTTAATGATGGTGTCAAAGTCGTCATAATAGTCTTCAACAGTAGATGTTTGGCGCAACTTCATCAAGTTCGCCATAGGGTAAATGCAAACATCCCCAAACCACTCCCTAACCATAGCTCCGTAAGCTTTCCAAGAAAGTAAAGAACAATTGGTGTATTTGGCCAAAGCAACCATTGGACAGCACGTCCTTCCAAATGCACAATGGCCAATTGTACCCGCATATCATCGGGAGTATTATCAATGGAGAAAAAATTCTCACATTGATATAGCCATTGGTTTACATTTCACCATTAAATCTAGGAAATTCAATGCGTGGAAAGCGGATTCCAGCAGAATAAGGTGCAAATTTGATGAACTTTTTTTCATGAGAAGGGTGGGACTCATTGAAAGAAGATTGTGTAACATGTTCTTGAAGTATATCTTTCAAAGAGGCCAAAGTGTGTTGAAGAGAGCCTGCCAATTCTGCCACTCGAGCATCTAAACGGGCAGCAAGCCTTTCTTCCTTTTCCTTGAGAACAACAGCCTTGTGTGTTGAATCGGCCATCAAGAATCAACCAAGACTAATACCACTTGATAAGGAAGAGCGTCTAACGTGACAAGGAAGAGCATCTAGTGTTACGTCAAGCAAGAAAGAAAGAGGGAAAACCGGAGAAGAAGAGAAGAGAGATCTAGGCATGAAAACACACGAAGATTTACAGAAAATGGGGATTCCCACAGTGGATTCACACATATATTGAGATAAGAGAGGAATACAATGTCACACAATGATCAATCCCCTGTTTTACAACCGCAATTCCTATTTATAGGAATTGGCAACTAGGGTTAACAGAAAAAAACAAACATAAGAACAACCCTAAACTAAAACATCATAAGAGTCTCTTATGACAGTTATGTGTCAGAAATGTTATCAAATCCTTCATTCTTTTGCTGGATTTGGTTTTGTGTATATTAAGGGGTAACTCTACAATTATTCCTAGCTCATTATGTGATATAAATCTATCCCCATGAGTAGGACTATAAATGGTATCTTGCAAACAAACAGTGAAATCACTTCATTTTTTCTTGAACATGCTGTTGCATGTGTATCCTTAATACATGTGCTTATCTTAAAGTCCTTTGAATTACAAACCTTTTGGTTACCGAGATGATCAAGAATTCCCTTTTGCTTCCAGGCCTTTGTTCATTGAATTTCTCTGCTGCTCAAGATATAATGACCACAACTGCTACTGATTGCTGGGCATCCTTTGCGCCATATTTGGCAAATGTCGTATGTTGTCCTCAATTTGATGCCATGCTGGTGACCCTCATAGGGCAGTCGAGCAAATACTCTGGGGTGCTAGCTTTGAATGCAACTCATGCTAGTCAATGCCTCTCTGATGTTCAGAAGGTCCTCGTCAGTCAAGGAGCAAATGAGAACCTAAAAAAAATATGTTCAGTCCACCCAAAAAATCTCACTGAGGCCTCTTGTCCCGTTGTATCTGTGGATGAATTTGAGAGTATTGTAGATACTTCGAGACTTCTGACGGCTTGTAGAAAAATTGATCCTGTAAATGAGTGTTGTGATCAAGTTTGCCAAAATGCCATACATTATGCTGCTAGAAAAATTGCCTTGAATGATTTGTCTACTTCAGATGGAAACCAAAGCATGCCTGGGCCGATAGCTAGGATCAATGATTGCAAGAATATTGTTGTACGTTGGCTGGCTAGTAAACTTGATCCATCCACTGCAAATAATGTTTTTAGAGGACTGTCAAATTGCAACCTAAACAAAGGTGAGCATGGAGAGAAAAACAAAAAAGATCTCCTTATATTTTATTATTACAATTTTGGGTAATTTATTGGAATGTAAAAACATACATCTTACAATGTTCATTGTTGTTATATTAAATCACTCAGTATGCCCATTGGTTTTTCCAAGTGTCTCAAGTGTTGTGAAAGAATGCGGCAATCTCATACATAACCAAACAGCTTGCTGCAAAGCCATCAAAAGTTATGTGTCATATTTGCAAGAACAGAGCTTTGTCACCAATCTGCAAGCCTTGAAATGTGCTGCATCACTTGGAAAGAAACTGCAGAATGCAAATGTCTCCAAAGATGTTTATAATCTTTGTCACATAAGCCTGAAGGACTTTTCTCTTCAAGGTTGACATTGTCATATTTCCATTGCTTAGAAAACTGTTATTTTACCCTTTCTGCAACTACTGATACTGACACTTGTTTTGTTATGCATTGATGGGTTTTCCCTTGGATCAATCAGTTGGATTGCAAGGTATATGTCATTCATAACAAAATGGATGTTTTTATTAAATTTAAATTTCACTCAATCATCTTGGTTTTGTGATTTCTTGCAGAATCTGGCTGCCTTTTGCCGAGTTTGCCTTCAAATGCAGTATTTGATGGAACTTCAGGGATTGGATTCATTTGTGACCTTAATGACAACATTGTAGCTCCATGGCCCACATCTTCATATCTGCTTCCATCCTCATGCAATAGAAGTATGTATAAGCTCTATCAGGAATTTCTAGCTGATTGCCCTCTTTCTCTTCTATAAATAATACATACTCAATTACAATCCTTTATGACAAATTAATGTAATTCCTTATTTGTATAAGCTAAAATAGGAATTCTAATAATAAATACAATTATAGTCAGATTCTATTAATCAAATAAAAGGAAAAATAATAATAGATCCCTATTAACACCCCCTCAAATTGATGAGACTAATTGAGTAGCATCAATTTCTTAAGTCGAAACTGATGACAGGGACGAGGAACAACTTTGGTAAAGATATTTAGATGCTGAAGTTCCGAGCTTAAATAACATGATCATCTCACAAATAGGAGAATCAAAAGAAAGGCATGGAAAAAATATTGGTTATCAAAGAAAGTCACATTCCTAGAAATGTGCAACTTAAGACATTGACACCATAACAGAGAAAACATATTTTAGTTGGAGCATAACCCATAAAGGCACATTGTTCATACCCACATACACTACCAAAAGTGTGAAGATAATAGAGGGGAATCAAAGTGGAGAACCTGAGATGGAAGACAGTTGATCAAATATACACTTGTGGACAAATCTTTAACCTAGAACTGAGAAAGGACTAAAGCTTGAAGGAGTAGTGTGCAAGTGACATCAAGTAATTATCGATTCTTTTGTAATCAACACCATTTGTTAAGGTATAGGGACAAGGGTGTTTGGAAATAATACCTCACAGCTACAGTAACTCCTGAAACTCATGAAAAAATATGTTCTCCACCCAAAATTTGTGCATAAACATTTGATACACATGAAAATTTTTGTCAATATGTGCCAAAAATTTCTTGAACATGCTAAAAAAATTCTATTTAGTCCTGTGAAAATAGATTCATGTGAAACAGCTATATTCATCCATAAATGTTACCATTATTTGTAGTTCAAACAATACACAAGAAGAGTAGTTGAATTGTGTAATAAAAAAATGTTACACTTGTAAAACACTTTTCAAAGATGAAAAACAAGTTCAATAATAAAAAGTTTTAAAGCGGAGATCAAAGCATAGAAGAACAAATACAAATATTTATATTGGTTTATCTTAACCATCAAGATTACGTCCCTAACCACCAAGTTTCACTAACACTCACAAAAGGGCAAGTATTATTTAAAGTTAACCACTTCTGGTCTTAACCTAAGTATTCTCTTTACACTTTCCCTGATTACAAGAAAGTCAAGAGATTGAAAACAATGTTTGTATAAAACGAATATAAATGTCTTAGTCTAGGTATTCTCACAAAGAAAGTATCAAAGAGTATTACAAACTGAACCATGGAGAATGTTTGCTTAATTGTTTTCTTATGTCCATCAATAATATGAGTAGTCCATGTCTTCAGGAATATTTTAGGGTGTTACAAAAGATAATCAGATGTTGAAAATACTTATGAAGGACCTTTACATGACTTTGTTTGTGGTTTGGTGAGGATGAAGAGAATCGTCATCATGCATTAAATGTCATGTAATGCATTTCACCAACTTGTTTCTTTGATAAGACAGAACAATCTACTTATCTCACAATAGTTTGGAGGATATTTTTTACTTACGTGGTAGAGTTTATTACCTAGAAAACAACACAGGACACTCAGAAGAATAATATTAAATAGAGTTCATATCAATAATACTCAATCCCAAACGCATACTAAACTTCGTCTGATTGGGGAACCTTAGGCGACACTTCGTGTGAATACAGACAATACTTTGTCTTGGTGAGTTTTAGACAATAGTTCGTCTAGTGCCTCTAGACATTTTTTTTTTTGTTATTAATCAAAACAAGGGTCTTGACAATCTTTTGTCTAAAAGCATTTATATTTTGAATGAGATAATAGTTGTGATATATCCTACACATAACTATGAATTAGATCAAATCGTTTATCATTACGGCATGCTAGAGATGGAAAAGGAAGAGCTTTTCTTTTGGCAAGTTTGTACATAGAACAATCCAAAGAGTCATTAGAAAGAGACAAAATTTGAATGACCTAACTTTCTATGCCTATCCTCACACTTATTTGAACCATTACGACAAAGCTAAAAAGACAAAAGGCTATGCTAACCAAATTGGAAAGAAAATAAGCTGTCTACTTTAGGCCCCCTTGCAGCCACTTTCCACGATGTCTAATCCTGCATAGAACAACCAACACAAATAGAAATTGACATTACAATTGTTATCCACTATTTGTCCAATAAAGTTGAAGCAAGTCCAGGGGATACAAATTCATCCCGCAAAGAGGAACTAATTTTCCAACAACGAAAAGAGGGAGAGCATTACCATCATAAACTTGAATGCTTTGAGTGCCATTATAAGTGTGAACATTGTGCAAATATTCAAGTGAACCAGTCATGTTATTGGAGATTCCAAAATCAACAAACCAAAGCTAAGCAACTACATTGGACATACCCAAGGTAGAAAGAACGGATAATACCATTTGTTGGATATCCCTAGGAGTTTAAGTTCCAATATTGGAGGTGGCAGGAGTAGAGGTCTGGGCCACTGAAGTGGTAGCACCTTCAAGGGCCTTCACCAGTTTATACGTGCATATAGTTGGGCAGTCTTTGATGTGACCATGTTGCTTACAATAGTTACAAAATTTCATGTTGCAATTGCAAGTAATATGACCAAATTGTTTGCAAGAAAACCATTGTTTCAGTAAAGCAGGGAAAAAGTTTCAAATTCTGGTAGAAGCTTCATGAGTCTTCATGAGAAAATGATCTCACTTGCTTAACTCATAGACTTTCTGAATAGCAGCAAGTTAATCCATATAAACTTCAACCTGAAAAATAGCTGATTGTTCTGCGTGGAAAGATTTCCTTAACAATACGTAGCAACATCAAACACCAATTGAAAGTATTTAGCAGAATTGCCTTGTTGACTAGGCTTAAGGGTTGCTGAAGTAGTATAGACTTGGTTCTGTTTCTGATTTGCTTTCTCGAGTATGATATTTGATTTGCTGTTAAGTTTGTCATGGTCATAGGATCATCTTAAGCTTCTCATGGTCACATGATTTTCTTAGTTTCTCATAATCACAGAGAACTTTGTCATCCACTGCCCTGGGCAAAATTTACTTAATTGGGAGTTTAAAAAATTAGTGTTTGTGAGAAGGAAATGATTCTGTGGCCATATTAATGGAACCATAACTGCTCCTGTTACCCAATCGGCATTAGACGCATGGCAAATAAAGGATGGCCATGTTATCTCTTGGATCCTGCATCTATTGACCCTTTGTTAGTTATCAATCTGCATTCTTTTTCTATTGCCAAAGAAAAGTGGGACCAATTGAAGCATGTCCCGATATTATTGTTGTTTCCTTTTATTTGTAGTCTCTTGATTAGCTCTAAATACTCAAGCTAATTCTCTATACTAGTTTCAACCATTAGCATTGGGGAACCAGTTGAATTCAGGCCACCATCAACTTCAAAACTGTCCCCCCTCATGCCAACTTCCTGCAATGACTTGTTTGTATATGTAAAGTGATAAAAATGTGAAGAATTTAGTGCTGCTTGCCTTCTTTCATTGTATTCTCTTGTATAAATAATGCATGCTCAATTACCATCCTAAATGGTTGGCAAATTAGGATTTTTGACCAGTATGGAACAATTTTTGCCCATTATTACTGAAATGGGGTCGTTTTTCAAAATATTATGAAGTTGGAGAAATTATGCCAACGTAATACGATTTTATTGTGATGAAGTTGTGTTAAGATGACACGGTTTTAGTTTAAAATGATTACACAAAAATTGTGCCACCTTGACACAACTTTACAATAAAATCGTGTTCTGTTGGCACGACACGACTTGTCCAACTTCGTACAGACTCCATTTTCGTAAAAAGAAGAAAAAATTTCCCCATGTTAGTAAAAAGACCCGGCAAATCAATATAAATTCGTATTTGTATAAGCTAAAAAGGGAATTATAATAGTATACAAATATTAGGAAGATTCTATCAATGGAATAAAAGGAAACAATAGTAATGATATGAGGAATCCTTGACTAACAGGCTCCCCACCTATATATATCATCTTCCTGTCTTCAACATTGGATTGTCCTTTGTAATTTTTTTACCATGAGCAAAGACATATTTCCATTCTGTACCATGGCTAATTCATTTGTTCCTTCAATCATGCAATTGCAGCTACAAAACTTCCATCTCTTCCTACGGCAACATCCTCACAAAATGGTAAGTGCCATGCTCCTAACTGATATTTCAGGTTTGATCTTCAGTTTATTTTCAAAGCAGTGGTAGTTGTAAGATATAGGGTCAGTTTGTTTTAAATTTATTTTCTCTCAAAAATCATTTCTATTCACCACAAAATTGATTCTTACAACTTCAAAGACTATCCAAGCAATCCAAGTACAGTAAAAACCTTTTTCACGAATGAGAATGTGATTATCAAGTCTAAACAAACTAATACTTATACGGTTTCTCCTCTCTTCTTTCATCCATGATCTCTTTAATCATTAAAGATCCAAATGTTCAATATAAAATCTGTGAAATCAGTTTGTATTTTAATTTAATGTGATGCAGATGCTTTCCTCCTATTCGTGCAGAAAAATGAAACACACAAGTAAGATAGAATAAACAGAATTATTTATACATCTTCTTAAAACTAGTAATTGAGTTTTCTTTTCAGCCAAATCATCTTGGGACTTCTGAAGAAGAGATTGAATTTTAGAAAATTTAATTTAGTACACTAGAAAAATTCTCAACTTGATGATATGAGCTTTTCTATGCTGGCTATTGGATGCATACCTATTCATTTCCATTGATGAAGAGTATGTACACTTTCCATTTGTTGCAGGTCTTTTCATTAATACCTTGGTTTTGCCTCTCCTCTTTACCTCTATACTACTTCCCAAGAGGCTTCTTTAACCTTGTATTTAAGTGTTTTTGGCAACAAGGATTTTTCCGACAAGTTGGCTATTCTTCGTGGGTCCAAGGAAGAACTATGTCCTTGTTCTTATCCAATCATCGAATATGTTTATATTGTCACTAGTGAATGAGTACAGAAATACTATTTTGAGATAGTCTTTCTGGTAGATTCATGATTGTATTGTATTATTACCATATTGTTTCAATATTCTTTGAAATTGTAATGAATTTTGTTTCCGTATAAGGAATAGTATAAATATAAAAAAGATGATCTCAGTTCTTTCTGTGTACAATACAATTTCGTTCTGCCTTTCCTTTTGCCTCTATTCATTCCTTTTTTAAGTGTAAGTAATTTAATAAACGATATAATTTTATAAGAAAACTACCAAAATAGATAAATTTGAAAAAATAATCAACTTCAAAATGAAGAACAATTCTATTTTTTCCAATTTTTTAAAATTATTATGCTTTGTTTAGATTAAGGAATGAATTTGTAGGAGTGGAAAATGATGGATTTGAGAAGAAAGAAAGTGAAAGAAAAATTTATAAAAATTTGTGATATTGATAAAAAAAATTAATTAATGAAATTGCAACTTGTAAGACTACAATTTTACTATTATGATTAAAATTAATTTAAAATGAGATATGATTAATTATTTTTAGATAGAACTCGTCTGATTAAAATATTATTTTTGTTATAAGTAAATGAACTCACTTAAAAAAATATGATTTATATGATATTGTAGATATATACCAATTTTCAACTATGTTTATTTCTATCTAATTTCTAATTCTTTTCTTACTATAAATAATAATGATAATAATACAAACTTACTTTTAAAATTTCACTTCGTTGAAACGGTATTGTTAAAATTATTAGAATAACTAAATAACACAAAAAAAAAATATTATAGACATAATATCACAATTTTATAATATTGAAAACTAAAATAAAACATAAAATTAACATTTAATACTGTTAAATTTTTAACAAAATTAAATAAATAAATTATCAATATGTTTGTTATCCTAAGTAAAAAAACATAATATTATTTCAAAATAAATACTTTCCATAATTATAAAAGCTTTCAAAAATTATTTTACTTTTGACTAATAAAAATAAGGTTAAATATTGTCTTTATTCCTGAATATTTTATATTTTAATGTTTTAAGATGTGAGTACACTAAATTTAAACACTCACAACTTGATATTTTTATTTATTTTAATAATTGTTAATGTTACCATTAATATTACATCCAAGTCAATATATCATTGTATCATCTTTTAGTAACTATCTATTTCTTTTACATAAAATAGCCAAAGAGAATAAATAAATAAACACATCTTGTTTTCATCTTTCTCTTTATGCTTCCTCCCCTATGTCTTCTTTACTCCTATGGATTAATGACTTTTACACCTCCGTTTCTGTAATATCCCTAATTTTACTCATATTTGCTAATATATTATGCATGCAATATCTAAGTAACATATAAACATATATTATTTTCTCATGTTTCTATCTCAAACGAAAAAAGATATCCCTCTTCATAGGAATTTAATATATACATCAAAAAGTTTAAAAATAAAACAAAGCAAAGCATTCAATTTAAATCTATCTAATCCTCCTGCTGCTCACTGAGGAGCTCTATTACCTGCAATCTCGTCTGTTCCCGTGTAAAACATGATTATCACAGATAAAAAAAAAGCACAAAAAATAACAGATAAGCTAACTAAAAATTTATATAGTTTCAATTTCAAAATAATCGACATCATTCGTCAAATCTCATAAAAGTTGTCAACCATCAAATGTCTATTAGATCTTCGTAATTCATCTTTCATATATCAAACTTCTACTGACTCATATCACATAGACACTTGACTCTACTTCCGGAAGACTCGTGCGTTGACTTAGACTTAGAGATTTGCACCTGTCATACTATATCACTGTGAAACCCACACAGCTATGCGCATAAATAATCTCAATATCATATCTCTCCTAGTATGACAGGGTTAACTCATGTAACAGGTCAAGTTAGTTATCTTTCAAACAACTTACCCATTCATATGAATCTCCTTCGACTCTCACCACCTGAATAACTTCATCTATATGATTCTAATATCTCAATAGAGTCAGGATATCTCCTTTTAAACGAATTCCTAGTCAATGCACATCCTAAACAATCTTAACACGATATTTTCTTTCCTGAAAATAGTATGTCTTGATCTTACTTTCACATCATTGCACACTTCATTTAACACATCAATACACCATACAATCATAACATATAATTTAAACTTTCTAACAATCCAAATATATCCAAAAGTTATTTAACAATAATAATCCAAAATAAACTATGCTAAAATAATAATAATAGTAATATATATATATATATATATGTATAATTAGATTGATCGAAAATATTTTAGTGTGAGCTAAATGACACCAGAGTGCACCCAATACTTTTGGTTGATCAAAAATATTTTAGTTTGATCTAAATTACACCAGAGTGTACCCTGAAATTTTGGATTGATCGAAAATAGTTTAATTTGGTCTAAATGACACCAGAGTGTACCCAAAAATTTTGGATTGATAAAAAATAGTTTAGTTTGATCTAAATGACACCAGAGTGTACCCATAAATTTTGTATTGATAAAAAATAGTTTAGTTTGATCTAAACGACACTAGAGTGTACCCAAAAAATTTGGATTGATCGAAAATAGTTTAGTTTGATCTAAATGACACCAGAGTGTACCCAGAAATAACAAAGTTCATGTTATAGCTGAAAATTACTGTAAATCAACATCAAACAACCAATAATCAACAACATTATAATTTTATAACAGCAACTATATATCAAATTTCACATTCAAATCTCAGTCAATTTCTAATATACTTAAAACAAACAATTATGGAAGAAAGTTTGAGACTGGTGACCACGTCACCCTCACATCCAGATCTTTTAGCCTAGTGTTCTATTGGAAATTAAGACTAGCTTCCTTACCTGAAATTTAGTAGATATTCACTAAGAGCTCCAAAACCACCAAGAACTCAAAGGTAACTTAACCTGCACCACAGAGTCCTAATAAAAAATCTAACTATATCACTAGGACCCTGAACTAGCAGAGATTAACCCTGAAGCTAAAAGGGTCACATGCAAAGCAAGGACAAAAACAACCTAACAAGTTCAAAATTTGACTCAAAGAGAAGAGCAAAAATAAACTTACTCTATCAGAGATTTTGATCAGGCAGTCTTGTAGTACTCACTGCCAGGAGTCTGATGGTGGACTCTGATCGTCGAACTAATGAGCGAGGAAGTCAGAATCTTAGAGAGAAGGGAGAAGAAAGGAAAAAGAACTTTCTAGAGAGATGGTGGTTCTTTTTAAAATAAAACCTAAATAACTGAATTTCTATTTATATGTCCTTTTCATTTTAGATAAAAAAAATATTCAGGAGTCATTTAAAATATATCACTTCTACTCTAAAGTAATTTTCTAGATCCTTACGGTATCCAAGAAGCCTAGGAACAAAACAAAAACATGTAAATAAGCTTAAATTTCTCTCCAAATTGTTACAAATCTGAAATGCAAACATGGTTAGGTTTACCGTTGTAGTGTCTTATGAAAAAAATTGAGAAAATTACTCGTTTGAGAGTGTAGGAAACATAGTGAAGGGAATTGGAGAAGAGAGCGCATTGGACGAAGAGTCACTCGTCCCAATTCAACAAATTGACTAAACTTCATGCGCTTGATGACGACAACGATTTCCCTCTAGATTAATCCAATACAATTATGTATTTTATATCAAACTATTAATAAAAAAACAAATTAATTAAAGATTGGTAAAAATGAAAAAGAAAGAAGGAAGTGTTTTGCCATAATTTCGAACACTCTTTTATTCTAGAAATTTAGGTTTCACTTTTGGCTTACTCTATAATTTTAGGTTTTCGAATACAGACTTACTGGTTGGGTGTTGTAATGGTGAAGTCACCCACACAAATTCATATTGTAAACACAATGCATGTAAAAAAGATGGACCAATTAGAACAAAACAAGAAATAAAAAAAAAATGAGGATGAAAGTACGAAAAGTAAAAAAAGAATGGAAGAGTGTCTTTGAGAGAAAAGGATGTGAGAGAAGGGAGTGAGACCGAGACTTGAGATACATTAATATTGTAATTAATCAGTTTAAGAAACAATTAAGATAGAGAGATGCGAGAAGTGTTTTATAGCAAGGGAAGTAAGAAGTTTTTGATAAGTGGATAAGTGAGAAGTTGTTAAAGAAGTTATGTTTGATTTTTAGAAGATAAAATTAAAAAAAAATAATAAACACAAAAAAATAAGAAATATCCAAGATAATAATAAAATTAAAAAAACTTCTTATTATATTTCTAAAATAATAAAATAATGATATAAAAATAAGATGAAAAAAATAAATATATACATTAAAAAAGAATTACGAAAAAAATCTTCTTATTTATATGTAGATATAAATAATTATAATATATTATTTAATAATATAAGTAGAATAAAAGTAAGAATAGTTTTGAATTGTTACCAGTGTCATCTGTTTTTCCGTATTTTTTTCTATTAATGTGAAAAATTTTGTAATATCTATTTTTCGCATTTCTTTGTTTATATTTTCATGCAAATGAGTGAATGCGAAAAGACAAAGTCAAGGAAATGGTCTTGAGGCCCTCAATCAAACTTGTATAATATGAAACTTTGTTGAATTGAATATTCCAGAAACTGGTGGAAAAACTTGCACTTACTCCCACAAAAACAAATGATTAAAGTTCCAGTGAGATGCATGACAGAAGAAGACCAACTTAATTGAATCTCATATCATTTGATACAAAGTGCCGAATCATACGGCTCCCGATATTTGACTCAAAAGAAACGTACTCGCATGGAACTCGTGCTATTCTTTGACTCCAAACAAAATTAATAGAAAATTAGAAGCCATTACTGTTACCATGGTTTCAGTAAAAAAAAATTAATTAATACTCGTGTTTCTTTATGTATTAGAAAATAAATCATGTACCCTCTCTTTAGTTGTTGCAATTTAATAATCTAATTAATTAATTAATCATAAATTAGAATTACATATCTTCATAAGTTAATAAACATATATTCATAATAATGAATATAAAGATTATATAAGAAATCATAATCAAAACATAAAATTATATATATAGGAATATTATTATTTAATTTGAGAATGCAATTTTTTTAGAAGTGTAAAAGGTAAATTTATGTATATATTTTTTTTTCTTTTTCGGTTGTTTAATATTTAGTATAAGTATATGTTTTTGTCTTTATTTGAGACTTACATTTTATTATTTTTCTTGAAATTTTTTTCCAACTAATCTAATCTCAGTGAAGTTGTCGAATGCAATCTCTGATTTTGATTTTTTTAATTATTTGTAAACATGTGGGGTGAGCATGTGACAAGCTTATTTTTTTTATAAAAAAGCTTTCATGTGCCAACCTAACTTTTACTTTTAAATGTTTTTTTTTTGGCATTGGCTATATCATTCATTCTTTTATGATACATTGTTTAAAAAATATTTATATAATTGTTAGAGATTTCATCCACTAAAAATTAGGTTAATTTACTAGTGAAATAAATATTATTTTATCTTGTAAATTGATGTTGTAAAGATAAATTAGATTTAAAAACTCATCTTTGGATACGATGAATCAAAATGAAAAAAAAAAAAAAACTAAAGAGTTAATGAGATCACAACAATAAAGTATAGATAAATTTTCTTAAAAAGATATGTCCTCATTGAACATTTATCATTAATAAATTTGGTTCTAGTAAACCACATTTCTAATAAGTTGTATATTTTATTTGAATGAGATAAATTAGGTGAAGTTTAACTATACAAAAGGATGACAAAAGATGATACAGGGTTAACAGAAAAAAAAAATATAATAGGACAGAAAAAAAAAGACATTAGTTAATTGAATAATTTATACACAATAGTCCTTTATAATATTTTAGTGTGACATCAAATGTGGGGAACAATTGATATTTTTTTATTTATTTTATGATACTGGGCGTCACGCGATGCATTAACTAAATTCTAAAATGTTGGTAGTACTTTTCTCACCATAAGATTCATTTTTGTTTACGTCCGGTGGTTGTCTGGTTTTGTCCTTTACGCATAAAAAAAAATGACAATAACAGTACAAAAATATATCTTTTCCATTTTAAATTTGAGATGAGATGTAATAGTTTCCAAAATTATTAAAAATCCAAATAAAAAATAATTTATATATTTTTTTAATCTACTGAAAATAAAATAAACAATAAATGATTGATTTAAGGATATTATCAGTGGGAAGAGAGACACAAGGGTCCTTTATGTGTATTTATATATATATATGAGAGATTTGTTATTGGATTTTAAGAGATTTGAGAAAGGAGAGAGATAAAATAAGATAAAAAAATTAAAAAAACTATTCTACATTTAAACCTGTTTCGGATAACCGTCTTAAAGAGGAGAATCAATCTCCCCACTTGCCAATAAGAATACAAAAATTCTCTCCACTTTCCTGTCAGTTAAGTGAGAATAAATAAAAATAAAATTAAAAAATTAAAAAACTACTTATCTAATAAGAATATCAGTTTGAAATATAAAAGTAACGAATCTCTCCACGACAAAATAAAATTAACGTATCAATGCACGACAAAATAAAAAATTAACGTATCAATCTCTTCAGTCTTTTGTCAGTTAAGTGAGAACAAATAAAATAAAATTTGAAAATTGAAAAACTATTTTATTAACTTCTAAAATTATAAAATGTTCAAATAACCAAAATAAATTAATAAAACAAAATATTAAGAAAGAATAAAATAGGAAAACAAATTAGAACAGATAAGTTGAAATTCCCTTTATATATAACCATTTATATTTAGGTATAGATAAATTTAAAATTAAAATAAAATTGACTAAATATTAATTTTAATATTATAAGTTAAAATTAAATTTAAAATTTATTTTCTAAGGTAGAATACCATGTTTTTGAGATATATAATTTTTGGTCTAAAAAATGAGTGGAGTTCAAGATTTAGCAATATTATGTCTAATTTGTTTAATTTTTTTTTCTTGGATGTTTCCTAAAGTTCTAAATGTGTTTCAGAAGTAACTTTTAAGTTTAAAAAGGTTGCATGACACCTTTTGGTGAGCATAAATACAATTTTTTTAACGTCAGAATATATATATTTGTACGGTCAACATCTTTTTTATGTATGTAAGCTTTTGTTTCCGAATCTATCACTTTCACCATCAATTAGTTCATCTATTCATTTATGGTTTAAATTTTTCGTAATTAAATTCATCATAATTTTGCTGTTGAATTCATTAACTTTATGATGAAAAAGTCGAGTGCACATTAGTGATCAATTTGAGATAAAATTGATAGATGGAAGAATTGAATTGTTTAGTTATATAGACATTAATTTTGCGTACAAAATTTGCTAACATCATGCATTTAAATAAATGAAATTATGTATGCTGAAATTTGGGTCACATAATATAATAAAATAAAGTTTAATGTATAGTTGAAAATTTAGGTGGGATTTGAGTGGTTTGGGTCCTCAGAGTGTTAGAAAAATTGTGGAGGTAGAATAGACATTTTAATCCATGTGCACTAAGGAGACACACACAAACTAATATATTAAATCTCATATTTTTTAATTTATTTTTAATTATATAGATGAGGTTATATTTCCTAGGTACAATTAAAAAAATATGAAATATTGAATATAAATAGTATTTTACAAGTGAAATCTTTTTTTTCATGCTTTGAAATAATATTTAAAAGCTAAGTTAAAACAAATTATTTTATTTTAATGATAAAGTGAAATCATTTGAAGCATAAATATCTATGAAACTCAGACACTTCTCTTAAATGGCCGATACTCGTATCAGGACACGTATCCGTGAAGTTTCCAATTCAAAAAACAATTCTAATACAGTTCTAATACAATTTTGAAAAAGAAAAATACATTAATTTTCTAAAAAGTTAAACTTTATTGTATAATTTGTTATTATGATTATAAAAATAAAAAAGAAATCCTTAAAAAATATTTTTTTCTCTAAAAAATAATCTAAACATATTTATCCACATAAATCTTTATTGTTAATTTATATAATTCACAATTATATAATATATAGATTCATATTCTCGAGTTTTATATTTTAAAAATTTTACGTATCTTCGTGTCCGTGTCTTTGTCGTATCGGTGTCCGTGTCAGTATCTATGCTACATAGATGGATATAAGCACTGTTTTGAATAAGAAGAAAAATGTCTAAAATGCAATCACTTTTAGAAAATATATTATACGCGTTTCAGATTTTTTTTTTCGCCTCAAAAAGTTAATCGATTATTGGTTCTGTAAAAAATTCACTTTAGCCTAAAGTTTTGTATAATAAACTTTTCTGGTTTAAAACGTTTAGTAAAGAAAAATAAAATGAGTTTTGTATGATTTAAAATTAATTTATGAGTGAGTTAATTTATAGAATTACTTTTACATTAGTTTTTTTTTAAGACATAAAATTTTAATTAATGTGTTTATTGATTTTAACTTTAAAAAAACTAAACGAATAAATTGTTATTCCCTGACGGTTTAAGTGTTATTCCGTCTTCCTTCGAACAAGGAATATGAACTCACTAATTAGGAAAACTAATCAGTAATGTAATCGAGATTATGGTGTTAAGTCAATTCAGATGAAAGGTAAAAATTATATTAATTTTATAAAATTACATCTATTTAAATTTAGGAACCAAATGAAATAATTAATTAATTTAAAATTAAATTAAATATAATAAATAAGTAATAAAAGTAATATTTTAAAAAAGGAAAAGTTAGTCTTAAAATTTTAGAATCACGTGAATTCATTGTTTTTAAAATGCTAAATATAGGAATTAAAATGAAGTGTGAGAAAAAGAAGATCCGAAATTGACTTATTGTGGTGTAGTGAGAGAAAGTGCGTCACTGAATGCGTCACAAGGGCAATTTTATGCAGGGTTTGTCTCTGCATGAACTGTACACAACAAAATTACGAAGCCATTAAAAAGTAGGGACAGATCTTCTTTCGTGGCGTAAAAATAGCGACACCCCATTTTCTTAAGCTATTTTATAATTTTATCCCTGCTAGATTCTTTTTAGATATTTAAATTTAATAATCATTAAATTTTAAAAATACTCTTATTCAATCAAATAAAATTAACTGACATTTATTATATTTTTTTTATTAAATAATATACATACCAAGTTATAAAAATATCTTAATATTAATTGTGTCTTTTTTAATTTTTAGTTATTTCTCTTTGTAGAGGTGAATAACAATGATTCTAATGAGTGTATTACTTGTGTATATTCAAACTATTTGTTTTGATCTTAATTGAATAATATTAAAGATATTCATTCTCATATCTTTTGTCTTCTTTTTTTAATCTTTTTGTTCATTTCTGTTCTATTTTATAATATGGTATCAGAGTCATTTAAAGTCTATCATAACGAATATTTGGTAGGCTTATTAGGTTATTCGGACAATCCATAAATATATTGTCTCACACACGAGCTGTTACTCTCGGTGTGAGGGGTGTATCGACTAAAGATTAGAGCATTTCATAATATATAAGTACATGCAAACCTCACCTCATTGGTTTTATGAAGTTGAATTAGACTTAAAGTTCACTTTCTATTATTCTTAAAAAAATTTAGATTTGTAAAATAAATTTTATATTGATTTATATATTATTATTTTTCTAATCGAGTGAGATTTTTAACATATCGTAGGACTTTAAATAGAAAAGATTGAGTAGTTGTTTATATAATTAATTAAGACATGACTCACACAAAACCCTTTCCTTTTGTACTTACTATTATATATTATACATATTTCCTTAATTTTTTTAACCATTTCAATCTGTACTTTCAAACTCCCACTAAAAAGACTATTATTAATTAGCCACGAGGGTTTTTTTATTAACATTGTCACTGATTGAGGTGCTACGTCAAACGGAAAAGTAAAAAAATGTTGTTACTTTTAAGAGAGATAAAATGAAGTGTGGGAAAAAAAAATATAGGGTAGGTAGGCACATTTTGCTCCTGTATTTTGGGAATTTAGGTATGCAGATTGTGTTGCATCAAAACCATTTATAGCTTATGTTGTGGGTGAGAAAATTAACGTCATTGATTCCGTCACAAAATCAATTATACATACCTGCTTGTCTCTGTTCAAGCCATTACTAATGCAGTGAAGATTCCACCTGCAACAAAAATGGAAAACAGAACAAAACAAAAACGTTCACTTCTAGTCAAATTAAGCCATAATTTCTTATAATACTTTGATTATAGATGAACATAGCAAGAAACCAATCTCACTCACTGTTTTGGAGTGATGGTGGAGTGATTAATGTTAGATTCGATCTGTAGAGATCTTAGTTATATAAAAAAACAAGGTAATGAATCTGAGAACAATACCTATAAAGCCATGCCTTAAGTGCCAAAGAAGTTAACATAATTTAATGCAATAAAACAAAACAGTTGACCTACTCCACACTTTAGTTGTTGGAAATCTTCAAAGGTACCTACAACTCTTATTAAACTTAAATAACTTTTACCTCTTTTTGGGCTTTTTACAGCTTGGATACCCTTTGGTACACCTGAGAAAGAAGGATCAAAATGGAGTTCCTAATGTTGATACTGCTTTCATTAATAATACTCTTTTTATATTTACAAATTTTTGATTGAGTAAGAGATTCAATGTAATTAATAAAAGAATAGACACCATGCTTGAAGTATGGGTTTCATTATTTCATTTTTATTTTTAGAGTAAACATTTATTTTCATTTTTATTCTACATTTAATGAATATACTTTTTTTTGTCTTATCTATGATCTTGTAGAAGAATGGGTATATTCATATTTGTATTTATTACATTTTAAATATTAACTAAATATTTTTTTATAAATATAAAGATCATAATTTAAAAATCAAGTATTTAATTTGTAATTATATAAATATAATATCAAATATTAATTCAATAGAAGTTCAATAATTCTAAAAAAAATAAAAAAAATTAAATATATAATTAAAAAAATTTATAAAACTAAAAAATAATTATTGTTACTTCAAGTTGATTCAGATAACATCGTTAGGTCAATCACCATATTTAAAATATTATTGATTTTATTTTAGAAGACCTTGATAAGTTAAGAGAGAAAAGAGTATGACTTGGAACTATATTAAAAAGAATCAATGAAATATTAATTTTTTAAATTATATAATGAATAAAAAATATTTTAATAATTTAAAAATAAAAATTAATATGAAATATTGGAACCATGGAGACACACAACAAATATATAATTTAATTTTTTTTTTATATATCTATATCAGTATGTAGAATCGTGATCCCTAATTTAAAGATATTTACTACCTTTAAAAACAATTAAAATACTACAAAATATATTAATTTCAAAGTATTATTTTTACTATATACGGAGGTCCATATGGTACGAACAGCCCCTGCTCTGTTGCAGTTATTGCATGTCAAGCAGTGGATGGTGTTCTTCCACCATGTGCATCTAATTATTTCACATATCTGCCTAATTAATAAACTTTATAAAAAAAAATATCATTTTTACAAAATTTACCTCCGTTTTATCCACAGAGAGAAACCAAGACAAGTAAATGAGTAAAAAATAAAAAATAATAATGTGAAAATAGAATTACATGGAAATTACTTAACATAAAAGAATAAAAAAAGTTACTTTATTTATTTATTATTATTAAAAAAAATAAAAAAATAAAAGCAAAGCAGCATTGTCTATTATAAAATTCCGTATATTTTATTAGAAATAAAATATAATCTTAACTTAATTTTAATTTCACCTTTCTACTCTTACTTTTTTATGTTTTGTTTGGATGAAATTTGGAAAGCAAAGAAAAGTAAAAAGATGAAAAATCATGTTATTTGAATGTAGGGAAAATTTAAATAGAAAGTGGTATGAAAATTTGTAATATATTGAGTTGATGTTATTGAATTTTTTTTGTTAAAGTTGTGTTATATTAAATATTATTAATATAGCCTCATATTACTTTTTAAAGAAAATGAGTAAATTTTACTTTAATAGTGAATAATTTTTAATATATTAATTAATATGATTTTAAAATATTTACATATTTAAATTAATATATTGGAAAATTGATTCTGAATTTTGAAATTCAAAATGGTTTAAAAAAATTATGTATAAATATATTTAAATCGTATATTTATATTTAAATATAACATTAACTATAAATAAAATTATTTTAAAATGAATTTTAATTAAAGTAGGAGGATGGTTTTAATATAATTGGATATTAGTTAATATTTAAAATTGATTAAATAAAATAATTAATTTATAAAAGTGAAAATAATATTTAAATTTCTTTTGTTGATACCGTTTCGTAAAAATACACAGATTTAAAAAAATAATCAAATTTTTAATATAATTTTATATTTCTATATATTTTTAGTTTATTTTGTTAATATTTATTTTATAAGGAAACAAAATTACTATTATCAAATCAAGTAGAGTGAATTAAAAATTTTAAGATTAGTTCAAATCAGCTATGAAATACAATATCTTTTTTTATACCATATTGAGCTATGCATGTTCTTATGACATCCAATTAATGTGCATGTAATTATGAGAAGCGATTAATTTCTAATAATAAAATATGTTACAATCTTTAAATTGGTGTAATGGATCGTTTAATTTTACAATTTCAACTTCAATAAAATTTTGAATCTTTATTATTAAAGATTAATTATCTTAAATAATAAAATTGTGTGTCTCATAATCAATTATGTATAATTATTATGCACTTTGTTTCTATGACACACAAGAGTAAAATGTCACTTAATAAGACACGTGCTTACTTGATATTGTCACATAGAAAATATAATTAATTACTTACCTTTTGCATTAGTTTAAACTAAAATAAACTATTTCTTAAAGAATTACAACGCAACTATCTTTTGTAAAATTAGAAATTGTGTTTGAAGCTATTTACTACCACTAACAATTAAATACTGTAAAAATATATTTTAAAAAAATTATTAATAGGGTTTGTAATGAAAATTATAAATACAAATAAAATAAGTTATAAATAATATGTTAATACTATTATTTTAAAAGTAATATTATATATAATATTAAAAAGTTACAATTGTAAAACTTCAGGAACAATGTTTCCATCGTACTGTTTCATACCTGAGAAAAATTGTTCACATAAAACACTGTTTCAGACAAAAAAAAATCCCCAGTATAGCAAACTTTCCAAATATTACAAAATAGCATCATTTCAAAAACAGTTCAGAACCAGAGATTCAATTTCTGAACTTGATTTTGTCCCATTAGAAAATCAGCAGGAATTCATTCTCTGAAAAAATTGATTTTCAAACTGTGTTTTCCTTTTTTTAAAATAAAAAAATTAAAATTGATTACTTAAGAAGAATTTTCATTTTAAAATTGAAATATTAATTTATTTTTTTCAGAACTAATTAACTTATAAACCTCATTGAAAAAAAAATAGATTAGAAGATTAATTTTAAAAATTAATTTAAATATTTTTAACTCTAAATAATTTTTTAACTTAATTATATAATATTTAGAATAAGCATTTTAACCGAAATTATTGATAGAAGAATTATTAAAAATAAAAATTTTAAATTTAATAAATAAATTTAAATAATGATTGAAATCAATATTATTTTTTAAAAATTTATTGTACTATAAATTTTAAACATTATTTGAAATTATTTAATTTAAATTAATTTATTATTTGTAAAATCTGTGTAAAATAATTATCCTTTTTCTATAAATTTAATTTATCATTCTAATAAATTGACAAGTATGGTATAAATAGAATATTTATTTATAAATGAATAAAAGGTAAATTTAAACACAATAACTTCAAATGAATTTCAATATAAATTATAATTTTTTAATAAAATATTAATTTAAGCATATGAATTTAAATGTATATTGAGACTAATGCTATATTTTAATTTTTTTATTAAAAAATATTTATTGTAAAATATGAAATTTAATATAATGAATTTAGTGATTTAAATGAATATTTAAAACATGTTTAAAATAGAAGATAATTATCATTAATTAAGACTATAACATAGATATTACAATGTGAAAACGTTAATGAAAATTATTAAAGAAATAAATTAAAAATAAAAATAATAGTAAGAGATTGAAATGATTTGTCTGGATTAAGAAGTGGATTTGAGAGGGAAATGTGTATATTTTGATTAAGATATATAAAGTGAAAAGTGAAGGACAATTTTATTAGTGATTTGATGAATGTGATTGAAATTGTAACTTTTTTTAATTGATAAAGAAGTAACATTACAAATGTGCCCTTATATTTAAAAATCATTAAAAAGAAACATAATTGATATATTTTTGTGGACTTTAATTGTTTTTAATTAAAACATTATTCCCCATAATGTGTAAGAAGTAACTTTAGAAAAAAATACAAATTATGTAAATTTGATAAAAAATTATTTTTTTGAATTAAAAAAATACACAACGTAATCAATTACTAGCAAAAACACACACATAATTGATTATGGCATGAATATAATCAATTATCATATGATAAACAAGTCATAATTGATTATGTAAAACACATAATCGATACCCTTGTAAAAATAAGCCATAATCAATTATGAATGACTTTGTTAGGATCAGATAATTGATTATCATTTGAAAAATAAAGTATAATCGATTATGCTTGCAATTGATAATCGATTATCAGACTCTTTTGTCACTCGTGATTATAGATCTTCATGCACCTTGCTCCATCGTATTTGTCATACACAGTGGAAAGCAAATTGCATGCAGACAGAAGCAATGAGGCTATTTTCGTATTTACACATGCATATGTGGCTTTCCCCAACATTCTCTGCATGTTATCGAGGCAAGGATGAAAGCACATCTTGTTTTTCCTCACCCTCGTTTCAGTGCACATCAGTTTATACAAACACCAATTCATCCACACTCTTCTTTTATCATCTACCGTATATTTGTGGAACCAAACACACAATAAGTGTCGGCTAAAAAATGTACATGTGTTTTTTGTCATATTACATGATGTTGTATCTATCAAGACACATATTCTCAATACATAATTTTAATAATCCTCTTCTCTATTTTTAGTGAAGAGAAGAGTTGAAAATATTTTTTCTTAAAGTAAGTGTAGATTATATTTACGTATGGCAAATAAACTTATGTCTACTGTACTGATATGGCCGACCGACATCAAGACGTGTCTCGGTCTCTCTGCTCGAGATGACCGAGACACACGCTGACGTGTCTCAGTCTACCTGGCCGACCGACGACACGTATAACCATTAAAGCTCAAACCAAGGTTAGTGAAACTAAACCATCATAAAGGATTAGGTAATGCAACCCTAAGTGTGATTCATTCCACTAATCAGGCCCAATGAGGTAAGTCCATTAAAATAATATAAATAGCACACATTCCAAGGAACAAGGTACGTCATTTATTACTGTGCACATCACTCGCTTTACTGACTTGAGCATCGGAGTACCTTCTGCAGCTACCCCCCATTCGGTATTCACCCGAGACCGAGAGCCGAAGGAGAGACACGAAGACAAGAAGGATCCCAGCGAAGCCCTGACAACTTGCCCGACCAAAGGAGGAAGACAAAGACTTCAATAGTTCTCTAAGTCTCATCTCCCTAGCAGGAACATCTACGAATATTAATTTGTTTCATTTTGATGTTGATAGAAAATACTTATATTGATTGGACATGTGTAAGCCTATGGATAATATCAAATTTTTTAATCGAGGACAAAGACAAAGATGAGTATGTACATATTCACTCTCTCACAATATCATATTTTCTTTACTTTGACTTTATTTTGTAAATAAATATTTGATAAATATTCTGGTGAGTATGATGAGCATAATTTCATTCACACATTGAAGTTTTAATCATAGATTCTTGAAATATAATCATAAATAAATTACTCTTTTAATTGAGATTCATCTAATCGGGTTTATTTTGATCTTAATTGTTGTTATGCTAATCTTGTATTTTAGTCGTAGTTGACTTTCTAATATTTCTCAAAGCAGACAGTTTGACTAGACAGTCTGATAGAAGCGTTTGACGAGACGGTCTGAATGAAGCATCTACCACTATGACTGAGCCGAATCACGCGAAAGAAGATATATACTTGATAATTTGAAACAGAGGAAGGATATATTTAATAATTGAAAAAAAAATCTTTAGGCATATTCTAATTTCGTTTTTTTGCAAAGAAAAAAATATTATAAAATTGACTTATAAGGAAGAATAGGGCATCACGTTTCAACGTGTTTTGTCATAGCTTTGCATTGCATTTCATAGTCGTTCAACACACTCTAAATATAGTTTTTTTTTATATATATTTTTCTTGTTTTCGTCTTTCTCATGGAAGGCTTAACCTTCTGGGTCAATGCCCTTGTAATCCTCATTGAGTTTTGAGATTCTAATGAATAAAAATTTAGTTTTACAATTCTATGTAACAGTTTGTTTTAACCTTATGATCTTTTTGAAATTTGATTTTTGAAAGAGGTTGCTCTCAAACGCATATTGAGGGTTCATTTATTTTATTTCATAGTTAGTTTACACTATTCTAATTAATCTCTTGGGCGCATGATCCAAGAGATAAAAGAGAAATATCCCATATGTAGACACATGAATATAAGTGGGGTATTGAAAGCATCAATAGACATGTGCTTTGGTGATAAGATTTGGTTGAATTGGATTAACACATGTTTAATTTATTTTAGCCCTATGTTAGAATTGAAGGATGATAATCTTTAGATAACCTGTGAAGAATTTATTGGTGGAAGAACTCGGGAGTCACCTTTTCATTCATTTTACAACATATATTATAGTTTTCTTGCTAAACAAACACAAATCCACTTACCTTTATTGTTATTGCTAACTTCCATAGATTCTAGATAAGTTTGAATAGTGATTTCACTAGATTTGCTCTTGGATTTGTTGGGAGACGACTTATGGTCATCTAACCTTGTCCATGTTATCCTCTATTTAACGTTAAATGTTCTATCAAGGGTGTTGTGTAAGGACAAAATGCATAAACTATTTTTAAGTTCGACAAAAGTAGAAAATATCATCAGAAGAACTGAAATTGCCTAACAAACATAAAAGAACTCTCCACAAATATCTTCTTCGAGTGCCTATAAAAGGCTTACCATCAAGAAGAAGAAAAAGAGACCAGAGGAGATATTACACCAAATTGTTGATAAGATAAAGAGCATTCCTCAAAGCTTTAGAAGAATGATCATATAACTCAAACAGAAACGTTATTATGGATCAAAAGAGAGGATGAAAAGAATACTAAAATTGTTCAATCAAACACCTAAGAGAGAGCGCTTACATATTGTATTCGTTTAAAGACATAACCCCTTCTTAAAGTGAAAAACATATGAACTAGGAGAGAAAGCCAAATATTTATATTTTTCATTAGACGCATCCTCCCTAGTGATCATACATAATGATCTATTGATAATTGAAACACCCAACCTTTAGAATTTATCTAGAAGTGGTTGTTTGACAAATAATCACTAGTACAAAATGATGAAAATAATACTCTTTATTAAGTGCGACTTTGCGCTCAAACGCATTCGTAAAAAACGCGGTAGCATTTTTGAAATTAATTTGATTTACAAGTGCGTCTATTTGTATAGCCGCATTTGTAAATCAAGAGCTTTTATTTACAAGTGCGACTATACAAATAGCCACATTTGTAAATCCTTTTTTACCCTAAAATTTGAATTGCACCAAACCACTTTCATATTTTCTTCTCCACTTTGCCTTTCGTTTTCACTGTTTATGCGCTCGCGTACGCTTGTAGATCATCTCTTCTTCTGCATCTTCATTAATTTGTGCCATTGTGAGTTTCTTGAATCGCTTTCTTCTGCATTTTCACTACATATAAATTTTTTTTCGTTTTCCTTATATTTGTTTTTTCTCCTTACATTGTGGTCGAACTATTTCATTCGCATTCTCATCTCCATAGTTGCTCTGCCACCTCTTTCGCTGCCGCTGCCGTTGCTGGCGCTCCCCTGCCACTCTTCACCACCAACGTTGGTTCACACACAAGGTTAATGTTTTGTTTTAAATTTTTTGAATTTTTCTTTAATATTTTGAATTTATTTTTTTATGTATTATAATTTATATATTATTTATAAATAATTTGTACATTGTGGGTTACATTCGAACATATTTATTATTATTTTTTATTTACTGAAGCATATTGATGAGCATATATTTATTCACACTCACTAGCCTTATTCGTAGATTATTGGACTATAATAATAAATAAATCCATTGTTTTAATTAATATTCTTATAATTGAGTTTATTTGGGCCTTAACTATTATTATTGTTAATTTTGTGTTTTTAGAGTAAATTATCCGGAGGAAGCATCTACCTTTGTGAATGGGCAAAATATGCAAAAGTCCAAGTTGCTTCTTGAACCAAAACAGGAAACAAATTCTGAGGAGAAGAAAGAGAATTGGAAGCAAATCTTCTGCAAAATACAAGAATTCTGGAAAGATGGAAACTTGGAAACGGTTAACAAAATAATAAACTACAATATTCTCTCAAGATCCTTGGAGCATAAAAGCCTATAAAAGAACACAAGCATCAAGGAGAAATGGGAGAGCTTCATAGGGTTTTTTTAGTTTATTTTCTTCTTTATAATTCTTTTGTTTTGCCTCCGCATGGAAGGCTAAACCTTCTTGGTTGATTCCTTTGTAATTTCCCATTAAGTTATGAGGTTTTGTTCTATAAAAGTTTTGATTTTTAAGTCTCTATAGCAGTTGTTTTTATTGTCTAATCTCCTGGAAAACTAGTTTTTGTGAGAGGTTGTACTTGAACGCATGATTGAGAGTCTTCCTTGTCTTAAACTTTGGTTTCTTAGTTAGTTCGCATCGTTCTAATTAATTTCTTGGGCGCATGATTCAAGAGAGAGGAGGTAAGCATTCCCATGGAGTATACGCATGGAACAAAGTGGGTATTGATTAAACCAGTAGACGCATGTTTTACTGGTGAGTTTCAGTTGAATCAGATCGGCGCATGTTCAATCTTGTTTAGCTCTGTTGAAGGATTGAGAAAAGATTAATCTTTAGAGAACCTGTGAAGAATTCAATGGTGGAAGAACTTGGGATCAACCGTTTTTTATTTGCTATTTTAATCTCTTTTATATTTTCTGCACAATTATCTCAAATCCCCTTTTTTTATCTTTATTGTTATTGCTAACTTTTATTGCTTGCAGATAGATTTTAAACCCTGATCAACTGATTTTACTATTGGATTCGTTGGGAGACGACTTGGGGACATTTGTCCACAATTATACTATCATCTCTCTAGTGTTAGACAAGTTTACGCTAGAGTCATATTAATTTGACAGTAAAACGACAACTATCACATATACAAGTGCAGCTAAAAGAAATAGCCGCACTTGTAAATGGTATTTATAAATGTGGCTATATAGCCGCATTTGTATCTCTTCGATTTACAAGTGTGTGCTGATCAAATACGGCTATATAGCCGCATTTATATATTCAAAATAGCCACACTCGTTGCGTGTTTCTGCACCAGTGAATACTCAAGAGAGCAATCAAGAGTGACTAGGTGCCCAAAGAATACTCATTTAAGTCAGAAATGGATGTTAGGTTAGGAATGACTTGGGAAAGAATACTCGATTAAGCTAAGAGTGAATTGGAAAAGAATACTCAAAGGATTAGCCTGGAGTGACTACGAGTCCAAATAATACTCTAGTCCCAACATTAGTTTGCCTAGTTGAACTTGACTTGTTAGTCAAGAACTTGATGTAGTTTGTTGTGTCAGATGAAGTAGTGTAAATTTCTGCGAGTATTTTTCTCTCTTTCTTATTTTCTTTATATTGCATGTTATCTTTGTCAGTAGTAACTTAAGAAGGAGAGTTAGTGTGAAAATTTATATTAAAAATGTTTTATCAAAGTATTTTGTTTAAAATTAAGTTTGTAGTTTGCATCTACTTTATTTGATCAGATGCAAGATCTATGATCTGATCACTTGTTAAAGAGAACAATAAAATATGTCAATCAAGTGATTCAATTAAGTTGCAAAATTTGCTTATGTTGTGACTGTTTAGATTAAAAGAGCTAAGGATATAATAAGCTTTTGACTAAGTTCGTTTGAAAATAATTTTTGTAGGATGCAAAGGATACACCTCATTTTCTTCATTAGACAAAACTTATTGAAAAATATTTATAAAATATATCTCTTTAAGTAAATATTTTTCAACAAATTAGTTTTTTTTTTTTTTATAAAGTTTTCGTGTTAGGCATCACTATGCAACTTGACATCTCAGCTAAGCTGACACCTCAAGTAACAACAATCATCTGCCATCACATGAAAAAAAATATTATTAAAAAAAAGAAAAAAGAAAGAAAATACAAAAATATGGGGGGACTAGACCAAAACCCATATGTTAACACAAACGATACATAGGTAGATTATACCTATTCATAAAGAATTCTAAGAACAGACTAGCTGGGAGTCTATTATACCAATGAAAAGATTCTCTATGAATAAATCCTAAATTAGCCAACTTATCAGCACACGCATTCCCTTCACGAAAAATATGAGTTACCCTAAACCTAATTGTCCCACAAAAATTAAGACAAGTATTCCATCGATTCTGAAGCATCCACAGAACATTAGTTTAGATGAAACATACTTTAGATGTAAGAATCAGAGACGAATCATCACTTTGAGTTCTTACAAACTCATGTGAAGGTAGCTTATTCGAAAATGTTACAATCTAATTGATGATAGTAGATAATACTATCATGTAGGTGATATTTGCAAAAAGTTTTTAAAATTTAAATTTAATCACAATTTAACCATTCCTTACTGTGATTTCTCTATTTTTTTACACTTGCAATGCATTTCAAATCACGGGAGACTTCAATTATTTGAACTTTAGTAATTTTCTATATATTTTATATGAGCGAATCTAATGTACCATTTTTAGATCAATGATTTATTATGGTTGTAAACAGTGCTTTAAAATTACATAAAAATTAGGTTTACATAAAAGTTCGTGACTTAGGTAATTTATTGCTTTTTTTTTCAAATTTATGGAAGACATAATCTGTTTGAACCATAGTTGTTCTCTATGATATTTACATCAACGAATCCAATGATACTATTTCCGAGTCTATAATTTTGTTTTTGCATTAGCATGTAAGCAATGCATCAAAACAAGAAACAAAAAAAAGGTTTATCGAAAATTTTGGTCACTAAACTAAAGTACTAATTTTTTTTTTGAATTATGGGAGTTTGATAATTGTTGTTTAAAAGTCAAACTAAAATTATTTCAGGAGAGACAATCTAACGCAATGCACTGTCTAATAGTAAAGAAATGATAGCATAATTTTGTCAGGTGACCCCAATTCACCTCCCAACAAATCAAATAGTGAATCAAAACAATTAGTATTCAGAACTATCTACAAGTAATAAAAATTAGAAATAACAATAAAGGGGGTTCGTGATTATTTAGAATGAAAATATAATAGAGGTTGTAAGATGAATGAAAAGTAAGTGACTCCCAAGTTCTTCCAACAATGAATTCTTCACAGATTATTTAAAGATTATCATCCTTCAATTCTCACACAGGGTTAAACTAAATCAAACATGCATTAATTCAATATCTCGAAGGAGATTTGCTCTATTTTTTGTGCGTTTAACAGGGAATTTTCAATTTCAGAAATTCAATAGAATATCCTTGCAGAATATTTGCTTCCAATTCTGTTTGAGAGAGATATTGCAGATTTAATTCTCTAATTATTTAACTCAAATTTCGTTTCCTGTTTTGATTCAAAGAAACAACTTGGACTTTCATGTGATTCGGTCCACTCGTACTGGTAGACATATCATTCATACAATCTAGTTATAAGACTATTTAATCAGACTGTTTGTGTTGAATATTAAACTGTCTAGTGTGACTAAAACATAAGATTAGCATAAATAACAATTAAGACTAAAATAAACCCAATTAGAGAAATCACAATTAAAACAATGGATTTATCATAATTATAATGCAAGACTTATGATTAAGACTTTAAAGTGTGAATGAAATTATTCTCATCAAAATTTTAATTTGTTCAACCTTAATATTTATGTGAAAGAATATACTAAAACTATATTTTGAGGTGCATAATATTTTTGTATTAGGTCTAAACATCATGTCAAATCTAGGAAAAATTGGTCACTTAACTAATTTTATGATTTTTTCTAAAATTATGGGAGACTTAATTAGTTTAAAGCATGATTGTTATTTGTAGAATATATGTCAAAGAATCTAACTTTACCATTTCTCAATTTTTTAATATTTTTGCATAAATATGTAAATAACCACTACAAGAAAATCATAAAATAGAAAACAATTTTTAGAAACCAAAATAATTAGTTGTAATAGTAATTAAATTAGAGATCATCTTAGAAACTAAAAACAAAAATTTGTTTCTAAATCCGTTCCTATTATTGTTAAATAATTTCTAAATTAGTATATAATTAGCTACCAAGATTTTAAATACCAATTATTTAGATTCTAAATTTGATAGCAAAAAACCTTTGTTGTTAATTAGATACCAATTTAGAAACCATTTAATAATAATATAAACTAATTTAGAAACAAAAATTTATTTAGTCCCTAAAATGGTTTATAATTTAGTCATTATAACAACTAATTATTTTTTTGTCTATAAAATTGATTTTTTTTTTTTAGTGAACACATCGAAACTTAAAAATAAGGTTTATAGGAAAAAATAGTCATTTAGGTAAATTAATGCGTTATTTTCCTTCTGAATAATGGGAGACTTAATTTTTCGAACCTTAGTTACATTTTTTATTTTTATTAAAAGAATCTAATGGTACCATTTTCAAGTCCACAATATTTTGTGGTAGCCTGTAAACAATGTGTCAAAATCTAGAAAAAAAATGTCTATAGAATCAGTTAGATAACTTATGGAAAACTTTATTTGTTTCAACCTTTATTAATTGTTATCGGTATATGTAGCAACAAGTTTAAAGATGCCATTTTTTTAATCTATAATATCTTTCAACAAGCATGTAAAAAATGTGTAAAAAAAATAGAATGGGTTCAATTAAAAATGTGTAAACAACACTTTAAAACTAGAAAAATGTTGATTAAACAAAATTCCACATCTAGTTATCCTTTTGATAGAATGGGTTCGGATTATTGGGACCAGAATGTTAGAAAATTTAAGTGAATTTTTTTTATTAAATAAAAATGAGAAAATTGAATAATGTAAAGAAAAAAATTCATGTGTATAATCTTTAAGTTTTTCTTTTTTTTTTAAAAGAATTTAATTCATGTTTCATTGTTGAATCTCTTTATTAAATTTCTTTTGTATAATCGACCTTTTTGAACCTCTGCAACTCTATTCAGAATAAAATTGATTATGTTACTAAAACGATTAAATATTAATCACGGATAAAACATTTTGGTTCATTTCTCAGAGAAAAATGTGTAATTCACCAAATGTTGACTCACCTATAAAAGAGTAAGCCAAAAAAAGACTGATTTATTATAATTAAGTTTATTTGAGGATTGTAACCTATATGTTCATCGAGTGGGTTGAGAGGCTAACCTACATGTTTTTTAAAATGTTACTATTAAAATTTTAAATTTAAAAAATATTTAATAATGTAATTTTTTTTAATTTTTAACTAATTAATTATGTTTTCAATTAAAAAAATTATTACTTTTATATATTAAATTACTAACTCACAATTAATAACTAGGACTACTAGTGATTTAAATTACATTACGTTGCATATTTACATACTTTAAACGATACAGTACATATATAAAATATAATCTTTTAAATTATTTTCACTTTTATTTTAGTTAAAAGATAAATTAACAAGTCTACTCATTATACTAAATTATATGGAAGTGACATGGTCCACTTAATCATTTATATGAAAAATCAACAAACAAAACTAAACCTTTTGTCCACACTATTTATTTATATAAGCTTCTCATTAATGAAAATATGATTGATCATCTGATTATTCTCTCTGTTAGATTTTTTTTTCATAACTTATTTGATGATTTTAATTTTTTAGGGATTTTTTTTTCTTGTAAAGGGATTGAGACACTATTTTTTCTTGGTTCATTCGACAATTTTTTACCATCCTATATTTTTCTCATACCTAATAACCATAATTTGCATGAAATATCAAAATAAATATATTAAATATAATACAAATATGTTTCCAACTCTTTCATAGTGTTTCAAATATATCCATCTTCACGAGACTTTAAATATTTACATAAACTAAAACAAATATTCAAAAAAAATTAAACATTTTCATCCTCGAGTTTCTCATTGAGTAGCTTTATCACCTATAACATCATCGACTCCTGTGTAAATACATGATCATCACAGATTAAAGAAAACAACCACAAAACAAAGCAAAGGGTAACTTTAAACATCAACATAAAACCATCAATTCTCATACATTTGCATAAAACCATCAAGTGTCTATCATAAATCAAAATTCATTTTTCTCATGTCAGACTTTTACTAACTCACAACACATAGACACTTGACTCTACTTCTGAAAGACTCGTGCATTAACTTAAACTCAGAGATATGCACTTGTGACACTATCCCATTGTGAAATTCACACAACTATGCACATAAATAATTTCAATATTATTTTTCTCCTAGTATAACATGGTTACTCATATAACAAAAAGGTCAAGTTAGTTATCTTTCAAACAATTTACCCATTCATATGAACCTCATTCGACACTCACCACTTGAATAACTTCATCTATAAGATTTCATTATCTTAGTAGAGTCAAGATATCTCCTTCTAGACAAATTCCTAGTTAATGCACATCCTAAACAATCTTAACACAGTATTTTCTTTCCTGAAAATACTATGTTTTGATTAAGATTCATATTCCACATCTCACAATATCCAAAATCACACAATTAAATCATACCAAAGATTAGAAGTTCAAACCACACAAAATTTCATCGAATAATCACATAAATATCTAATTAAAGGATTTTTAAATTAAACATACTTAAAACAAAATTTTACATAATTTATAAGTAAAACTATAAAATAGAAATAAACTAACATTTTAAAAGCAAAGGTAAAAATTTCAGTTATAAGTTTGTTTTTTTATAAAATATAGCTTGAGCGAAAATCTTCTTGCTTGAACGAGAATGGATCTCGCTCAAGCGAAAGTTCTCTTGCTCGAGCGAGATTGAATCCAAGAGCACCCAAAATTTCATCCCAAGTCTTGTTTGAGTGAGATTTCTTCTCGCTTGGACGAAAACGGACCAAGGACACCTCATCTTTCCATTCTATTTTCGCTTGAGCGAGAATTAGCTTGTCTAAGCGAGATATGTAGAGAAATTTGCATAATTATGACTAATTTCATCATTCATAGTCAAACAAAAACAATTTCAACAACTCATTTTTTTATTTTTTTTATAAAAGTTTTCATGTTAGGCATCGCTATGCAACTTGACATCTCAGCAAGGCTGACACCTCAAGTAACAACAATCATCTGCCATCACATGAAAAAAAGTATTACTAAAAAAAAGAAAAAAAAAGAAAATACAAAAATATGGGGGGACTAGACCAAAACCCACATGTTAACAAAAACGATACATAGGTAGACTATACCTATTCATAAAGAATTCTAAGAAAAAAGTATAAGACATTTCACTTCAAAGGTAACTTACACTATATCAACTATACAAATCAACCAAATTTTCAGATTCAAACAAAAGCATCTACCATAAATCATTCATATCAAAATCAACATATTCACATTTTATTTCAAAAAATATTTTGCATTACTCATAAACAATTAATCATGCAAACAAAGTTTGGAACTGGTGACCACGTCACCCCCACATCCAGATCTTCTAGCCTAGGGTTCTATTGAAAATTTAAACTAACTTCCTTTTTACCTGAACTTGAGCAAATGCTCACTAAGCCCGTGTTTGGATCAGGGGGTGGCCCTGTAGCGCGGACGACTTATAGGGTGGCCACCCCGTTTGGTTCTGTGAGAGGGTGAGGGTGAGGGTGAGGGTGAGTGGAAATGAGAGTGTTTTTTGGGTCATTTGTAATATGAGGAGAAAGGAGGGTGGGAAGGATGGAAAGCCACGTAGAATTGGTTCAATTACCATGCTGCCCTTATTCACATTACACACAGTAACGTCTTTTTGCATTGATATAGGGTGCTTAGAGAGGGTCTTCAGTGAGAATAGAGGTAGGAGAGTGAGTTTGGTAGTTCATGTTTGCCATGAGTTACGTTTTTTTTCATTTTAGTTTGAAGCATAATCGATTATTATTGAAAAATAAGGCACTACATAATGGATTATGTAGTTAAAAACAGTTCATAATCGATTACAGTGCTCACATAATCAGTTATTTGAGAATTTTTAGGAACCATAATCGATTATAGAACGTGTGTTATTTTGACCATAATCGATTATGTATTATGCATAATCGATTATGTTAGTTTTTGAACTACAAGCATAATTGATTATGTCTGTGGATAATCGATTATGTGGGTTTTTGAAGAGAAGTGATAATCGATTATGTTCATAGTTTTCCATATTTTTGATTTTTTGATTTTTTTTTTAAATATTTTTTCAGGGACAATTTGACAACTACTTAATATTCATTCTAAATATCTATTTTTTTTTTAAAATATATTCATTTTGTTATTCACAATAATGAAAATCATTATTAAAATTAATTTTATATATATTTATATATATATATATATATAACATAACATAATTTAAAAAATCATATATAATATTAAAATTATGTAAATAAATTAACTTAAGTAAAAAATAAATTTAAGTTAATAAAATGTTAAATAATAAAATTATACTTAAATTTAAAATTATAATTCATGATTTCTTTCAATTTTACATCTTTTTTATTTATAAATGAAACTTAAAATTATTTTAATTAACTAAAATATGAAAAATAATTAATAATTATTTATTCTTTTTTTATATACAAGGGTAAATTTGTAATCTTACAAATTTTACTATTCAAAATAATTTATAATATTCTTACAATCATCCCATCACTCACAAATTTCAATAAACTTTCCTCACACATCTACTCTAACATACCCCAATCCAAACAACCTCAACTTTCTTCACACTCACCCTCAACTTTCCACTCCCCCACACCCTCTAATCCAAACAAAGCATAAGAGCTCCAAACCTACCAAAAGCTCAAGGATAACTTAATCTGCACCACAGAGTCCTGATAAAGAATCTAACTATATCACTAGGATCCTAAGCCAATAGAGATTAACCCTTAAGCTAAAGGAGTCACATGCAAAGCCTATCTAGAGACAAACCTAACAATTTCAAAATTTGAATAAAATAGAAGAACAAAAATGAACTTATTCTATTAAAGATTCTGATCAAGCAACCTTGTAGTATTCACTGTCAAGAGTCTGATGGCGGACTCTGATCGTCAAACTGATGAGCGAGAAAATCAGAATCTTAGAGAGAAAACAGAGGAAAGAAAAAATGAGCTTTTAGAGAGATGGTGGTTCTTTTAAAATGAAACATGAATAACTGGATTTCTATTTATATACTATTTTAAATTTAATAATAAAATATTCATGTGTCATTTTAATAGTACCACTTCTACTCTAAGATTATTTTTCTCGGTCCTTACTTGTTTGTGATAATCATTTTTTCCTTCATCTTCGACTTCTCACA